>NW_016814854.1:1254262-1267097 GCF_001698545.2 Rhinopithecus bieti | reverse complement strand
GATATAAATGATGAATTGATGGGTGCTGACGAGTTGATGGGTGCAGCACACCAACATGGCATAAGTATACATATGTAACAAACCTGCACGTTATGCACATGTACCCTAGAACTTAAAGTATAATAAAAAAATAAAATAAAAAAATAAAAATCTGAAAAAAAAAAATAGACAAGTATGTTTTATATAAGTATGACATGGTCAGCCTGTTCATTGAGCTGTGTATTTATACATAAGAGAAGGCATAATGAAAGTCAAATTGGGGACCAATCAGGGAAGGGAAGAAAAATGAGAAGAAATGATTTAGCCCCTAATATTAACTAAACACTTTACATATATTATACCACTGAAAATAAATGTACAGAATGGCAAGACAAATATAGAAAGAAAAGCAACCATTTTATGAATGAGAATTATTGAAGGTATTTATATATATTTGCAATATATCTTAATCAAATTTGGTTAAGATGTGTATTGATTATTGAATACTTGGGTAATAACTACAATTGTGTCCCACAACAGTTAGTGAAAATATGTGTTATAATTTTCAGGATTGCAAACTAAAAAATTCTTAATTAAGTTATGTACCCAATTATACAATTACCACCTAGAATTATGTCATAACAACTTTTAGGCAAACTAAAGAGAGAATCATTTATTTTAATTATTTGTATTTTAAAATTCTTACATAATGTAACTGTAGAAAAAAATATTAATAAAAACAGTTTAGTGTGATGGAAGAATGAAGTAAGAAAAAAGAAAAAAATCATAATTTTAAAAGTTGATTGTGAATTAAAATATCCCTTAATATGATAAGTAAAATGTTGACTTTTAAAAAATACCTAAGTATAACAATCTTTATTTTCAATAATGACTCTAATTGTATTTTTTTAAAAACCTTATTTTTCACCTTCCTTAAATAACTTGATTCTTCTTAAGTGAGCCACAACTCACACAACATAGAAAAACTTACATATGCTACTCTCACTGTTGATTTGGTTTGAAGTTCCTGTTCCTTGTTTGTATCACTTTTCAACATTTCTCTGAACCTGGACAGCATCATCTGAGGACCCAGGAAAAATTGGGGAGGGGGGTGGTGGAGAGTGACAGTGAAAAATTTTGGGATTGATGAACAAACTTTGTAAAATTGTAAAGTTAGTTTTTTAAAAATTGCTACTTTTAAACACTCTTCAGAGTTCTAGAGTCCCAATCTCCACATTCTCACAAAGTTTAGCCATAATGTTTAAGAGACAGAAGTGAAAGTTAGCACTGTGTGTTGGTGTGCACCTGTAACCCCAGCTACTTGGGAGGCTGAGGCAGGAGAATTGTGTGAAGCCGGGATGTGGAGGTTGCAGTGAACCGAGGTTGCGCTATTGCACTCCAGCCTGGGCAACAGTGCAAGACTCTGTCTAAGAAAAAGAGAGAGAGGGAGAGGAAAAAAAAAGTGAAACATGAAATATTTTAGCATATGTGCCCTTCCCTTGGACCAAGTTCAAGTTGACATTGCTACAACCACCACCTAACCAAGGAGGGAAGAGGAAACCAGACTCTTTCTGCTCCGTGTATCTAGAATAATACCCACTACCATGCTATGGGCTGCTGAGAGACCAAGATTTGAGCAGACTGCACTGCCCAGTTTCATGCTCATTCTGCACTCCTGAGTAGAGCCCCTCCCTCTCTGGTCACAAGCCCACACCTGGCATCATTTTGAGAGTTTAATGATATGCTGTGCCTGACCCTTGGGCCAAGTTTGAGGGGATGCAGCTGCAGCTGCTAACCAGCCAGAGGAGGGATGGAGAGATCAAGCTCTTCTAAGCACACTTAAGACAATAACTACTGCCCTAATGCCAGCAGCTGTGGGACTGAGGTCTAGCCTGCCCAACGCATCACAGCTACCAGGAACACCAACATGGAGCAATTGTGTCCCAGTGCATTGCTCCACCACCACTATTGTCATCATCCACATGCCTTCAGAGATCTGAGAATCTTCCCACACAGCTGGTTCACTACTTCCACCACTAACTTTTAAACAAGCGACTTGGAGGCCCCAAAATCAGCCCTCTAGGACCAACTAGCACTGGGGCCAGTATAAGCTGTTCTGGGGCCTAAAAACAGGCACATTTACCCCACTCTGCCACCACCGCGGTCTGAAACCTCATTCAGTTAGCATCCAAGTCCCCATCAAAACTTTGCCACAACATCAACTAATAACTACCTTAAATCACTGAGGAAATCACAGTTAATACAGACTCTGTGTACTGCTGAAGTCATACAAAATTATACTATCACAGGCACCCAAAATCAAAACCAATGTATCCTACTCAACCAACAATCTACAAACATCTTCAGGAAAAAATTTTCCCCTATAGAAGCAACTTTAAAAAACTGAAACAAGCTACTGCTACACCAGATGTGTAGATATCAGTAGAATGACACAAGAAACATGAAAAAGCAAGGAAATATGACACCACCAAAGGACCACAACAGTACTCAAGCAATAGATCCCAACCAGAAAGAATTCCTCAAAATGCCAGGTAAATCATTCAAAATATAGATTTTAAAGAAGCTCAATGAGATTTAAGAGAAATCTGAAAACTCATACAAAGACATCAGAAAATCAATTCAGGATATTAATGAGAAATTTACAAAGTTTTTTGAAAGAAAAAAGCATACATTCTAGTAGTAAAAATTTCATTTAAGGGAATACAAAATACCTCCAAAAACTTCAATAAGCTTCAACAATAAATTAGACCAAGAGGAAGAAAGAATCTCAGAACTCAAAGATAGGTTTTTAAAACAATCCAGTCAGGCAAAAAAAAAAAAAAAAAAAAAAAATTTTAAAAAAAAAAAACCAAAGAAAAAAAAAAAAAAAAAAAAAAAAAAAAAGACAAGAACAGAGACTTTAACATCTTTTACTACATGAAGTGACCAAACTTATTAATTATTGGTATTCCAAAGGAGGAAGAGAGATAACAAAGCTTAGAAAACCTACTTAAGGAAAGTGGATAAAAACTTCTCAAGTACAACAGGAGAGTCAGACATGCAAATACAGGAGTCCTACTATTTCCCAAGTAAATACATTGCAAATAGGACTTCACTGTGGCATATTACCTTTAGGAGGCCTAAAGGCAAACTGAAAGAATTTTTAAATTAGCAAGTGAAATCTGTCTAGTTACCTATAAAGGAAGCAAGTAAATACATTGCAAATAGGACTTCACTGTGGCATATTACCTTTAGGAGGCCTAAAGGCAAACTGAAAGAATTTTTAAATTAGCAAGTGAAATCTCTCTAGTTACCTATAAAGGAAGCCCCATCAGAATAACAGCAGACTTTTTAGCAGAAACCTTATGAGCCAGAAAAGAATTGAATGACATTTTCAAAGTTCTGAAAACACACACACACACACACACACACACACAACTTTTACCCAAAATATTTATATTCTGCCAGAATAAGCTGCATAAATGAAGGAGAAGTAAAGTATTTCCCAGACAAGTAAATGCAAAGAAAATTTTTCACCAATCAACAGGTCCTACAGAAAATACTCAAAGGGGTCCTAAACATGGAAACAAAAGTCAATATTCACCATTACAAAACACACAAATATAAAACTCACAGTTCTTATAAAACACTCACACAAAGGAAGAAGATATAGGAATAAAATGGCAACCCTACAGAATCTCATAAAACCACAAAGTTCTGCCAAAAGATAAATTGATAAACCACTAGCTAGGCTAACCAAAAACAGAGAAGATCCAAATAAACACAATCTGTAAAGAAAAAAGGGATATTACAACTGACACCACAGAAATACAAAAGATCTTGAGAGACTATTATGAACAAATATATGCTCACAAACTAGGAAACCTAGAGGAAGTGAGTAAATTCTTAGAAACATACAACCTCCCAAGACTGAACCTAGAAGAAATAAAACACCTAAACAGACCAAAAATGAGTAGCAAGATTGAATCAATAACGAAGTCTAACAACAACAACAAAAAGCCCAGGACCAGATGGATTCCAGCCAAATGCTACCAAACATACAAGAAACTAATACATATCCTCCTGAAACAACTCCAAAAATTAAGGAGGGGAGAATTCTATCATTTACAATTCATTCTAAGAGGCCAAGTATCACCCTCATGAAAACCAGATAAAGACACAACAAAACTACAGATTAATATCGCTGAAGAAAACAGATGCAAAAATAGCAAATCAAATGCCATAGCACATTAAAAAGATAATACACTGTGATCATGTGGGATTTATCACGGGGATGCAAGGACAGTTCAACATGTGCAAATTAATAAATATGACACATCACATAAACAGAATGAAAGACATCATCTCAATAGATGTAGAAAAAGCATTTGATAAAATTCCACATCTTTTCATGAGAAAAATTCTCAACTAGACATAGAAGGAACATATCTCAGCATAATAAAAATAAATGACAGACCCACAGCCAGCAGCAAACTTAATGGGGAAAAGTTGAAAGCATTTCCTTTAAAATTGGAAAATATAAGGATGCTCACTTTCACCACTCTTATTCAACACAGTACTGTAAGTTCTCATCCCAGATAAATCAAGCAAGGAAACAAAATAAAAGGCACAGAAATTGGAAAAGAGGAAGTAAAATTTATTTGTTTGCTGATGATATTTTCTTATATCTCAAAACTCTAAAGACTCCACCAAAAAAACTCTTAGATTTAATAAACGAATTCAGAAAATTTCAGTATAGAAAATAAACATAAAAAAGTCAGTAGTGTTTCTATACACCAATAATGATCTAGCCAAGGACAAAACTAAAAAGACAATTTCATTTTACAATGCTACAACACATTAAAATACCTAGGAATGTACTTAATCAAGGAGGTAAATCATTTCTCGGCCAAGCACAGTGGCTAATGCCACTGTGAGAGGCTGTGAGCTCTTTGGAAGGCTGAAGCTGGAGGAGTGCTTGAGCTTGAGTTCAAGATCAGCCTGGGCAACATAGGGAGAACCCATTTCTACAAAAATAATTTTAAAAAATAGTCAGGCATGGTGGTGCATGCCTGTGGTCCAGACTACTTGTGAGGCTGAGGTGGGAGGATCACTTGAGCCCAGGAAGTCAAGGCTGTAGTGAACTGTGGTCATACCAGTGTACTTCAGCCTGGATGATAGCACGATATTCTGTCAAAAAAACAAAACAAAACAAAAAGCAAAACTCTGTAATGAGAACAACAAAATACTGTTGAGATAAATCATAGATGACACAAACAAATGGAAAATGGCCCATGCTCATGGATTGGAAAAATAAATATTATTAAAATTACCATATTGCCCAAAGCAATCTGTAGATTCAATACAATTTCTGTTGGATTACCAAAGTCACTTTTTATAGAATTAGAAAAAAATCTAAAATTTGTGTGGAATCAGAAGGGAGCCCAAATAATCAAAGCAATCCTAAGCAAAATAACAAAGTTGGAGGTATCATATTACCTGACTTCAAATTATACTACAAGACTAGAGTAGCCAAAACAGCATGGTACCGGTATAAAAATAGACACACAGATCAATGGAACAGAATAGAGAACACAGTAATAGAGCCATACCCCTACAACCAACTCATCTCCAACAAAGTCAACAAAATAATACACTGATAAAAGGACACCCAATTCAATAAATACTAGAGGAAAATTGCATAGCCATAAGCAGAATAATGAAACTGGACCCCTGTCTCCTACCATATACAAAAGTTAAGATAAATTGAACACATAAACATAAGACCAGAAGCTAAAAAAAAAATCTTAGAAGAAAACCTAGGAAAAACTCTTCTGGCCATCGGCAAAGAATATATGGTCAAATCCTCTAAAGCAAATGAAAAGAAACAAAAATAGACAGATAGGACTTAATTAAACTAAAAAGCTTCCATACAGAAAAAAAAAAGTCAACTGAGTAAACAGAAAACTTACAGGATGGGAAAAAATTATATGCAAACTATGCACCTGAAAAAGGGTTAATACTCAGAATCTATAAGTAACTCAAACAGCTCAACAAGAAAAAGAGTAAGAATAATCCAATTAAAAAGTGGGCGATGACATGAACATACATTTTTGTAAAGCAGACATACAAGCAACCAAGAAATATATGAAAAAACACTTGACATCACTAATCATCAGAGAAATGCAAATCAAAAGCATAGTGGGATTTTGGGAGGCAGGGTAAGATGGTGGAATAGAAAGCTCCACCATTCCCCACTGCAAAGACATCAAGTTAACAAGTATCTACATAGAATAAAAACCTTCATAACCAAAAAATCAGATGAGCACTCATAGTACCTAGTTTTAACTTCGTATTACTAAAAGAAGAATTGAGGAGTTAGAAAAATCAGTCCTGAGTCACTGACACCTCTCCTCCCCCATCCCCAGGAGTGGCAGCATGGTGCAGAGACCCTATCTGAGTGTTAGGGGAAGGAGAACACAGCAACTGAGAGGCATTGAATTCTGTGCTGTTCTGTTAGAGCAAAAGGAAAAACCAGACCAAACTCAGTTGACACCAGCCCACAGAGGGAGCATTTAAACCACGCTTTGCCAGAGGGGAAACAGCAACCCCAGTGGTCTAAACTTGAGTGTCATGACCTCACCACTGAGGGCCAAAGTACTCTTGCCTCTAATAATGTGAAGGCAATCCAAGGCCTTCAGGATGCAACTTGTTTTGCCTCTAAGTAATGTGAAAGGCAATCAAGGCCTTCAGGACTGCAACTTGTAGACGAGTCCTAGGGCTGAACCGGGCCCAGGGGCAATAGATTGAGGGGCCACGTGACATACTGAGAAATCAGTTAGGGAAGTTAAGGGAGTTCTGGCATTACCCCTTCCCTAACCCCAGACTGCACAACTCCTGGCTCCAAAAAGAGACCCCTTCTTCCCACTTGAAGGAAAGAGAGGTAAGGGTGGGGAGGACTTTTTTTGCATCTAACATAGCAGCTCAGCCACAACAGCATAAGGCAACAGTCAGAGTCTGAAGGCCCCTCTGCCCCATTCCAGGCCCTAGCTCTTAGAAAACATTTCTAGACATGCTCTGGCCCAGAAGGGATCCCACTGCCTTTGAGGAAAGAAACCAGTCCTGGCAGCATTCATCATCTGCTAACTGAAGAGCCCTTGGGCTCTGAATAACTAATAGCAATACCCAGATACTACATGAAAGGTCTTGATGAGCCTCGGAGATTTGCTGGCTTCAGGGACCAAAACTGCCACAGGAGGTTAGAGCACCAAGTGGGCTCATGGGGTTCACGATTCCAGGACTTGATTTTTGGATGGCATTTCTGGACCTGCCCTGATCCAGAGGGAACCCACTGCCCTGAATGGTGAGTCCCAGGCTAGTTAGCATTCACCACCAGCTGACTGAAGAGGCATTGGGACTTAAGGGAAAATCAGTAGTAGTCTGGCAGTACTTCTTCTATCCAAGGGTGGTGGTGCCTATGGGGTAAGGCTCCCCTGTCTTTGGAAAGGGGAGGGAAGGGGGGAAGGACTATGTCTTGTAATTTGAGTGCCAGCTCAACTGCAATACAGTAGAATACCAGGTAGACTTCTAAGGTTTTTTACTGCAGTTGCTGACTCCTGGACAATACTTCTGGATCCACTCAGGGCCTGGGGGACCTCACTACCATAAAAGGAAAAACACAGGTCTGAATGGCTTGGCCACCTGATGATTGTAGAACACCAGGGCCTTGAGTGGACATAGGCAGTTTACAGCAAGGGGTTACAGTAGTTCTTGGCAAGACCCAGTGCTGTACTGGCTTCAGGTCTGACCCAACACCGTCATAGTGGTGGTGGCAGCCACAGGTGTGCTTGTGTCACTCCACCCCCAGATTTAGGTGGTTCAGAGCAGAGAGAGAGAGAGACTCTGTATGTATGGGAAAATATAAGGAAGGAGAACAAGAGTCTCTGCTGGTAATCCAGATATTTCTCCTGGATCTTGTCCAAGACCATCAAGGTGGTACCTCTAGGAGTCTCCAAGAACCACAGCATTACTGGGCCTGAGGTGCTCCCTAAAGCAGGAACAGCTTAGATCACAACACTCAAGTTGTGACCCAGTTCCTTTAAAATATCTGGAATGCTCTCCTAAGAAGGATGACCAGAAATAAGCCCAGAAAGTGAGGACTACAGTAAACACCTAACTCTTCAATACTCAGACACCGAAGAGTGTCTACTAGCATCAACACCATCTAGGAAAACATGACATCAATAAAAGAATTAGATAAGGCACCAGTAAACAATCCTGGAGAAACAGAACTATGTGACCTTTTAGACAAAGAATTCAAAATATCAGTGTCGAGGAAGCTAAAAGGAATTCAAAATAACACAGAGAAGAAATTCAGAATTCTATCAGATACAATTAACAAAGAGATTGAAATAATTAAAAAGAATCAAGCAGAATCTCTGGTGCTAAAAAAATTCAGTTGGCACACTAACAAAAGCATCACAGTCCTTTAATAGCAGAATGGATATAGCAGAAAGAAGAATTAGCGAACTTAAAGACAGGCTATTTAAAAATACAGTCAGAAGAGAAAAAAGAATATAAAGCAATGTAGCATGCTTATGGGATCTAGAAAATAGCCTTAAAGGGGGCAATATAAGATTTATTCACCTTAAAAAGGAGTTAGAGAAAGAGATAGGGGTAGAAAGTTTATTCAAAGGGATAATAACAGATCCAAGATAATAACAAAAACCAGGGATAACACCCAAACCTAGAGAAATGTATCAATATCCAAGTACAAGAACGTTATAGAATATCAAGCAGATTTAACCAAAAGACTACCTCGAGGCATTTAACAATCAAACTCCCAAAGGTCAAGGATAAAAAAGGATCCTAAGAGCAGCAAAAGAAACAAATAAAATGTAAATGGAGCTCCGGTCCACCTGGCAGCAGACTTTCAGTGGAAACCTTGTAGGCCAGGAGAGAGTGGCACAACATATTTAAAGTGCTGAGGGAAAAATAAGTTTACCGTACAGTAGTATATCCAGGGAAAATATTTTTCAGACTTGAAGAAGAAATAAAGACTTTCCCAGAGAAACAAAACCTGAGGGATTTCATCGATATCAGACCCTATTGATTACAATATTCACCATTGAGGTTTTGGGCACACTAATAGCCCAGACTTCACCACTTCACAATATATTCATGTGAGAAATCTGCACCAGAACCCTCTAAACATGTATAAAAAATAAAAATAAAGACTAAAAAATGTAAAAAAGATTTCAGGACAAATAATATAACTGGATAGATAGATGATAGGTAGATAGATAGAAAAATACAGATTTCAGGACAAATATTATAAATGTATATTGGCTTGTCTGAGTTTATTCCCTAAATTAAAGACAGCTTTTTGGCTGTTCTTCAGTGAATATGTGCTCTCATTTATCTAAATAACAGTGTAATATTTTTAAAAGAATCTCGAAATGATTGAACTAAATCCAATTAAAGCTGAATAACTACAGGAGTTAAAACAAGTGTGCAAGGCACTCAAACTAAAGCTGCAAAATTTTGGTATCCATATACATTTTCTAATTTTTTTATCAAGGTATTTTATAAGAAAAGTCACTTAATGTTCTCCAATTATGGAATATTTATATATTTATTATATATTTGGAAAATATTGTCCTTAGCCATTATTATGTTGTGATAATTCTACAATTTTAATGATTATGTAACATTTAATATTACAGCTATTCCATAATCATTTATAAATTACCCTATTGAGAAATTTATTTATAATTTTAGTATGTCAAATTGTAAATGTCTTGTATAGAAAGACATACGTGCATTTTAGATCTTTCCTTTTATTTAACAAACATTTGCATAACACTTATTATATGCCAGGCAATATATTATATTCTTTACAAATATTACATTATTTAATCTTCTTAACAATTTTGCAAAATAAACTATAACTATTCCCATTTTACAGGTAAGGAAAATGAGGCACAGACAGGTTAATCATATTTTCAAGGTGATAAAGCTAGTAATTACCTGAACTGAAATTTGATCCAGGATACTCTGGTTCCAAAGCTGATACTCTGAAATGTTACTTTCTGTTATGTCTGTGAAGTATAAATTCCAGAAGAGGATAGGGCCAGAAGTATTAACAGTTGGGGATTATTAGAGTATTTTATTTACTTATTTCCAAATTGTATACTGTATCCAGTATACAATTTATTACAATAAATTGTAATATTAGTGTATTTTATTATTAGTGGGGATTATTAATGTATTTTATTCCCTTATTTCCAGTATGTGTATACAATTTTACATACCTACAATTGGAGAAACAAGATGGCAATTTCAGTATAACTTCAACAAAATACTTCTTTTCCAATTTGGGAAGAGGTATATTATGTCTCATTGCCTTAATTTTAATATATTTCAATACTATTGGGTTAAGCATTTAAAAACATGTCTATTCATCATTTTTTCTTTCTTTTTAAAATTGTTCCATGCCAGTGTATTTATTTCTGCATTTATTCATTCAACAACTATTCATTTAGTGCTCAATATGTACCAGGCACAGTTCAATGCACTTGAAATAAGTCTTTGAAGAAAATACATAGACTCAATGTCCTCAAGAAGCTTATCTTCTACCTGCAGAGATACAAACAATAAGCAGCAAACATAAGTACAGAGGACAGTACCGATAATAACTCCTACGAAAACTAAGGGAGGAGACCATGGCTCATATTGTCTTACGCCCAATTTCTGCCTCCAAAGAAAGAAAAAGTAAAAACTGAAAGGCAGAAATGAAATCCACAAGCAGTCAGCCTGACACGGCACCCTGGGCCTGGTAGTTAAAGATCGGTCCTTGACCTAATCGGTTATGTTTTCTATAGATTACAGACATTGTATAGAAATGCGTTGTGAAAATCCCTATCCTGTTTTGTTCTGATCTAATTACCGGTGCAAGCAGCCCCCAGTCAAGTACCCCCTGCTTGCTCAATTGATCACGACCCTCTCATGTGCACCCGCTTAGAGTTGTAAGCCCTTAAAAGGGACAGGAATTGCTCACTCAGGGAGCTCGGCTCTTGAGACAGGAGTCTTGCTGATGCCCCCGGCCGAATAAAGCCCTTCCTTCTTTAACTCGGTGTCTGAGGAGTTTTGTCTCCAGCTTGTCCTACTGCATTTCTTGGTTCCCTGACTGGGAAGCCAGGTGAATGGCAGATGGCTGAGGCAGCTCCTTAGGCAGCTTAAGCCTGGCCTCTGGAACATCCCTGCAGAGAACTCTGACCAGCCCCATTGAAGCAGATCCTGAGAGTGCTCTGGGGTAGGCATTTGCCCCAGTAGGACACCTCTCCAGAGCAGTGTGTGTCAGGTCCCCATGGAGGATCAACGTAGTGGCTGAACACTGGACAGGAACGGGCACTTGGAGTCTGGACATCTAAAACTTGGTAAGATTAGTCTTTGAAACTTGCCCACTCCATTTGAGTGGAAGCCTGGCCTGATCACCCATGGCGTGCCTTTATCAGCACTTTGGTTTTAGTTTTGGTTTTGACTTGGTTTGAATTGCTTGACAAGACCAATCTTTGGAACTTGCCTACTCCATTTGAGTGGAAGCATGGCCTGATCACCTAGGGCATGCCTTTATCAGCACTTTGGTTTTGGTTTGGTTTGAATTGCTTGACAGGATTGGTCATGGGAACTTGCCTACTCCATTTGAGTGGAAGCATGGCCTGGTCACCCACTGTGTTCCTGTACTGCAACGTTGGTTTTTGTTTTTGACTTGACTTGAATTGCTTGATACTTTGGTTTTGGTTTTGACCTGGCTTGGATTTCTGGATATTCTGATTGTGGTTTTGATTTTGGTTTGGTGCAAACTGCAAAAGCGTGTGTGTGTGCCCTTTTTACCCATTCTTTTTTCTTTCTTTCTTTCTTTTTTTTTTTCGTGGTGTGCGTGTGGTTTGAGCGTGGTGTTTTGTCTTGAAGAAGCATAGATCAGGCACAAATAAGCCCACGCTACTAAAACAATTTAAGGGATACTATGCAGTACTATGACACCAGGAAAACTTAAAACTTTGTGTAAGATAGACTGGCCAGCATTAGAGGTAGGTTGACCATTAGAAGGAAGCCTGGACAGGCCCCTTGTTTCAAAGGTAAGGCACAAGGTAACCTGTAAGGCAGGGAACTCAGACCAATTCCCATACATAGACACTTGGTTACAGCTGGTTTTAGACCCCTCACCCCCAACAAACAGTGGTTGAGAGAACAGCAGCATAAGCAGCTGTCAGAGGCAAGTAAAGACAAGCAGAAAGACAGAAAGGAAAGACACAAAGAGGAAATGAGGCAAAGAGAGAGAGAGGAAGAGACAGATAAAGGAGTCAAAGAGAGAGAGAGAGAGAAAGAAGGAGAGAAGCAGAGAGAAGAAGAGACAGAGGCAAAAGAAAAGTCAAAGAGAGACAAAAAGAGAGAAAGAAAGAGAGAGATACACAAGTAGTTAAGAAAAAAAATAAGTGTAACCTATTCCTTTAAAAGCCAAGGTAAATTTAAAACCTATCATTGATAACTGAAGGTGTTCTCCTTAACCCTGTAACAACCCAATACCACTTTGTTGTCAGTGAAAACAAGGGTGTATCCCGAAAACACTGAGGCCTTCCTATCAAAAATCCTCAACCCAGTAACCTATGGATGTCCAAATGCATTCTAGTGGCAACTGCTTTGCTAACAACAACAACACCACCACAAAGTAAAAAAAAAAAAATAATAACTTTTACAGGAAACCTCATTGTAAGCACCCCTCACCAGTTCAGAAGTATCCTAAGGAAAAAAAAGAAAAGGGGAAAAAAAAGAGGGGTGGAATTTATATAAAACA
>NW_016814854.1:1248351-1249970 GCF_001698545.2 Rhinopithecus bieti | reverse complement strand
AAAAAAAAAAAAAAAAAGGATGGACTCATCACACCCAAGTCAAGAAAGTGCCATCCCCTCCAGAGTCATGCGCCATAGTCCCAGGGGAAAACCCTACCAAACTAAAGCTAAGAAAAATTTAATTCTTTTCATCTATTCTATTACTCTTTCTTCTTTTCTCGTTCTATTGCTGACATTCTGGTTATTAACATAACCAAGTCAATTTCACCTCAAACTATTGCATTTAATGCTTTCCTTGTTATACCCTGTAAGGACTTGCCAAGTCAAAGATAGCTTTCTCCTTCAGAAAAGTACCTCTGTCCCTCCTGACTCTCCTCAGACTGGGCATTAGTAAACTAGGACCATTTAATCCTGGGAGATTTTGATAAATACCCCTGTGCCAACCAGGAGTCTTGCCCCCCGATGTAGAGCTTTCATGTCATAGTTAGTCCAATGTTCTGTGGACCACTAAAGAGCAAGGATGGACTGCCCCAACCAGTTTTGTAATTTCCTAAAATCATACATTCATTTTACTAGAGGATCATAGAAGTTAAAGACTTAGAACAAACTTTAGCAGTTAAGACAGGATACCATGATGCAAATGCCTGGTTAAAATGGATCAAGTATTCCATCTACACGTTAAACAAAAGCAATTGTTATGCTTGCGCACATGGCAAGCCAGAGGCCCAGATTGTCCCCTTTCCACTAAGGTGGTCCTGCAGTCGACCAGGTGTGGGCTGCATGGTAGCTGTTTTCCAGGATTCTACAGCACGGAGTAATAAGTCATGCCAAGCTCTCTGTTATATCTCAAAGTCCGGCACCCTGTGGGTCAGCCCCAAGTGCCATCCAGCCTCTGTCTCCCAACATTAAGTTCACTTCATGTCTCTCATGACAGAAGGGAAACTTAGCGTGCCTTGGAGACCTGAAAGGATGCAGTGACCTTAAGAATTTTCAAGANTAAAGAAGTATCATCCAGGTTTTCTGTGAACTGGACATTAAAGTAAAAGTGTAGCAGGTTTTCTTAAAGCACGAACCTGCTCTTTAGCAAAAATTATAAAAGGTTAAAAAGTGTCTACAAAATCTTACCTTATAAGGCCAGGTGCGGTGGCTCAAGCCTGTAATCCCAGCACTTTGGGAGGCCGAGACGGGTGGATCACGAGGTCAGGAGTTCGAGACCATCCTGGTGAACACGGTGAAACCCCATCTCTACTAAAAAAAATACAAAAAACTAGCCAGGCAAGGGTGCGGGCACCTGTAGTCCCAGCTACCAGGGAGGCTGAGGTAGGAGAATGGTGTGAACCTGGGAGGTGGAGCTTGCAGTGACCTGAGATCCGGCCACTGCACTCCAGCCTCAGTGAGAGAGCGAGACTCCGTCTCAAAAAAAAAAAAAAAAAAAAAAAAAAAAAATCTTACCTTATAGTCAAACATTAAAAATTAGATAAATATGTCTACAAGGTTTTATTCAAATTAGGTTGAACATTAATAACACACTAATATAAAATTTAGATTATCTGGTATAAAAATCATATGAGAAACATTGTTAAATGTAAAATGATATTTAGCTTTCTTTGGTTTAAAAACTAATAAAAATAGGTGCTAAAGGAAATTTCTCAGTAAAAAGGCACTAAGGACTATAAAGT
>NW_016814854.1:1230326-1247999 GCF_001698545.2 Rhinopithecus bieti | reverse complement strand
AAAAAAAAAAAAAAAAAGGATGGACTCATCACACCCAAGTCAAGAAAGTGCCATCCCCTCCAGAGTCATGCGCCATAGTCCCAGGGGAAAACCCTACCAAACTAAAGCTAAGAAAAATTTAATTCTTTTCATCTATTCTATTACTCTTTCTTCTTTTCTCGTTCTATTGCTGACATTCTGGTTATTAACATAACCAAGTCAATTTCACCTCAAACTATTGCATTTAATGCTTTCCTTGTTATACCCTGTAAGGACTTGCCAAGTCAAAGATAGCTTTCTCCTTCAGAAAAGTACCTCTGTCCCTCCTGACTCTCCTCAGACTGGGCATTAGTAAACTAGGACCATTTAATCCTGGGAGATTTTGATAAATACCCCTGTGCCAACCAGGAGTCTTGCCCCCCGATGTAGAGCTTTCATGTCATAGTTAGTCCAATGTTCTGTGGACCACTAAAGAGCAAGGATGGACTGCCCCAACCAGTTTTTGTAATTTCCTAAAATCATACATTCATTTTACTAGAGGATCATAGAAGTTAAAGACTTAGAACAAACTTTAGCAGTTAAGACAGGATACCATGATGCAAATGCCTGGTTAAAATGGATCAAGTATTCCATCTACACGTTAAACAAAAGCAATTGTTATGCTTGCGCACATGGCAAGCCAGAGGCCCAGATTGTCCCCTTTCCACTAAGGTGGTCCTGCAGTCGACCAGGTGTGGGCTGCATGGTAGCTGTTTTCCAGGATTCTACAGCACGGAGTAATAAGTCATGCCAAGCTCTCTGTTATATCTCAAAGTCCGGCACCCTGTGGGTCAGCCCCCAAGTGCCATCCAGCCTCTGTCTCCCAACATTAAGTTCACTTCATGTCTCTCATGACAGAAGGGAAACTTAGCGTGCCTTGGAGACCTGAAAGGATGCAGTGACCTTAAGAATTTTCAAGAGCTTATCAATCAGTCAGCCCTTGTTCATCCCTGAGTGGATGTGTGGTGGTATTGTGGTGGACCTTTAGTAGGCACTCTGCCAAATAACTGGAGTGGCACTTGTACTTTAGTCCAATTGGCTATCCCTTTCACCCTGGCATTTCATTAACCAGAAGGAAAAAACATAAGACATTGTAAAGTGATAGAAGCCCCTTATGGGTCTTTCAACTCTCATGTCTATTTAGACACAACTGGAGTCCCACTAGGAATACCAGATCAATCTACAGCTTGAAATCAAAGAGCTGCAGGATTTGAGTCAATATTTTGGTGGGTTACAGTTAATAAAAATGTAGATTAGATAAACTACATCTATTACAACCAACAGCAACGAGTTTTCATGAATTAAAAGAAAAACTCGTATCGGCCCCAGTCCTGAGGCTACCTGACCTGACAAAACTCTTGACACTCTATGTGTCAGAAAGAGAAAAAATGGCAGTTGGAGTTTTAACCCGGACTGTGGGGCCCTGGCCAAGGCCACTGGCCTATCTCTCAAAACAACTAGACAGGGTTTCCAAAGGCTGGCCCCCAGGTCCAAGGGCCCTAGCATCAATGGCCCTGTTAGCACAAGAAGCAGATAAACTAACCCTTAGGCAAAACCTGAATATAAAGGCCCCCCATGCTGTGGTAACTTTAATGACTACCAAAGGACATCATTAGTTAACAAGTGCTAGATAACCAAGTACTAAAGCTTGCTATATGAAAATCCCCACATAACCATTGAAGTTTGCCACACCCTAAACCCCACCACCTTGCTCCCAGTATCAGAGAGCCCAGTTGAACATAACTGTGTAGAGGTTTTGGACTCAGCTTATTCTAGCAGGCCCAACCTCCAAGACCATCCTTAAACATCAGTAGACTGCGAGTGGTACATGGATGGGAGCAGCTTCGCCAATCCCTGCAAAGTGACTCTGAAGAAGACGACAAGCCCTGCTCCAGTAACATCCGGAAGCTGACTGGTCCACTCATGGCCAAAGCATGAGGAAACTCATCGCAGGACTCATTTTCCTTAAAATTTGGAGTTTTGCAGTAAGGACTTCAACTGACTTTCCTCAGACTGAGGACTGTTCCCAGTGTATACATCAAGTCACTGAGGTAGGACAAAAGGTTGCTACAGTCCTATTATTTTGTAGTTATTATAAGTGTACTGGAACTGTAAAAATAACTTGCTTGTATAACGTTATTCTATGCAAGGTATGTAGCCCATGAAACGACCAACCTGATGTGTGTTATGACCCATCTGAGCCTCCCATGACCACAGTTTTTAAAATAAGATTAAGGATTGAGGATGGGTGGGAGCTCATAAATGATATGAGCTAAAGTGTTAGCCAAAACAGAAGACAAAGAGGTGCCCAAGCAAATTACCTTAAAATTTGATGCCTGTGCTGTCATTAATAGTAATAAGTTAGGAATAAGATGTGGTTCTCTTAATTAGAAAAGAGACTATATGGCAGAAAATAAATACATCTGTCATAAATTAGGACAGTGTGGAAATAAACATAAATACTGGTCTTGTGTCATTTAGGCCACTTGGATAAAAAAAAAAAAAAAGTGAAAAGGATCCAGTCCACCTTCAGAAAGGAAAAAATGGCCCTTCCTGTACTAAGGGACAATGTAACCCATTAGAGCTAGTAATAATCAATTCCCTTGATCCTCGCTGGAATAAAGAGGAGCATGTGACCTTAGGAATTGATGGGGCCATACTGGATCCTCGAGTAAATATTTTGGTTTGAGGAGTTTACAAAATCTCTCCTGAGCCAGTGTTTCAAACTTTCTATGATGAACTAAATGTGCCAGTACCAGAAATTCCAGGAAAACAAGAAATTTGTTTTGCAATTAGCCAAGCATGTAGCCCAGTCTCTCAATGTTGCTTCATGTTATGTATGTGGAGGAACTGTAGTAGGAGATCGATGGCCATGGGAAGCCAGAGAATTAGTACCTACAGACCCAGTTCCTGATGAATTCCTGGCTCAAAAGAATCACCCTGATAATTTCTGGGTCCTAAAAGCCTCAATTATTGGACAATATTGCATAGCTAGAGAAGCAAAATAATTCACTCACCCAGTAGGATGACTCAGTTGTCTGAGACAGAAGTTGTATAATGGTACCACGAAAACAGTCACTTGCTGGAGTTCAAATCACACAGAGAGAAATCCATTTAGTAAATTCCCAAAGTTGCAAACTGTGTGGACCCACTCGGAGTCCCACTGGTACTGGACAGTCCCCACTGGATTATACTGGATATGTGGACATATAACTTATGCCAAATTACCTGACCAGTGGGCAGGTAGTTGTGTTATTGGCACTATTAAAACATCTTTCTTCCTACTGTCCATAAAAACAGGCAAATTCCTGAGCTTCCCTGTCTGTGCTTCCTGCGAAAAGAGAAGCATAGCTATAGCCAATTGATAAAATGATAAACGGCACCCTGAGAGAATCATACAATATTATAGGCCTGCTACTTAGGCACAAGACAGCTCATGGGGATACCAGACCCCCATTTACATGATCAACCGAATCATACGGTTACAAGCTGTCTTAAAAATAATCACTAATAAAACCAGCAGAGTTTTGTCTATTCTGGTCTGGCAAGAAACTCACATGAGAAATGCTATCTATCAAAATAGATTAGCTCTCAACTACTTGGTAGCAGCTGAAGGAGACGTCTGTAAGAAATTTAACCTTACTAATTGCTGCCTACACATAGATAATCAAGGGCAAGTAGTTGAAGACATAGTTAGAGATATGACAAAACTGGCACATGTGACTGTGCAAGTGTGGCATGGATTTCATCCTGGGGCCATGCTGGGAAAATGGTTCCCAGCGCTAGGAGGATTTAAAACTCTTATAATAAGAGTTATAGTAGTAACAGGAACTTGCTTACTCCCTTGTTTGCTACCTGTACTTCTTCAAATGATAAAAAGCCTCATCACTACCTTAGTTCAGCAAAATGCTTCAGCACAAGTGTACTATGTGAATCACTATCGATCTGTCTTACTAGAAGACATGGGTAGTAAAAATGAAAGTGAGAACTCCCACTATTGAGTGAGCATCTCAAAGTGGGGGAATAAGGGAGAAGACCACCCCTCATATTGTCTTATGCCCAATTTCTGCCTCCAAAGAAAGAAAAAGTAAACCCTAAAAGGCAGAAATGAAATCCACAAGCAGACAGCCTGGTGCCACACCCTGGGCCTGGTAGTTAAAGATCGACCCCTGACCTAATCGGTTATGTTATCTATAGATTACAGACATTGTATAGAAATGCGTTGTGAAAATCTCTATCCTGTTTTCTTCTGATCTAATTACCGGTGCATGCAGCCCCAAGTCACGTACCCCCTGCTTGCTCAATTGATCACTACCCTCTCACGCGCACCCCCTTATAGTTGTGAGCCCTTAAAAGGGACAGGAATTGCTCACTTGGGGAGCTTGGCTCTTGAGACAGGAGTCTTGCTGATGCCCCCAGCCGAATAAACCCCTTCTTTCTTTAACTTGGTGTCTGAGGAGTTTTGTCTGCAGCTCGTCCTGCTACAGAACAACAACAAAAATTTCTAGGTAAGACGATTGAGAGTGGTAGAGCTGCTGCTCACAACAGTAAACAGGATGATAAAAGTAGGCTTCATTGAGAAAATGGCATTTGAGCAAAAGCTTGGAAGTGAGAAAGTTGGCCATTGGCACTTCAAGGGGAAGAAATTTCTAGGCAGAGGGAACATCCAGTGCAAAGGTTCTAAGGAGGATACTACCCAGTGTGTTCAAGGAACAGTAAAGAAGGCTGTCAGGATATAGCTAAGTGTACAAGTACAGTAGTCAAGGCATTGAGATTGGGAGGTGTCAGGCAGTGGAGATACTAGCTAGGTCATGTGGAGTTTGTAAGCTATTGTGAAGACTTTGGCTTTTATTTGAAATGTGAAGGCAAGACTTTTGAGATTGTTGAGCAGAGGTGTGACATAACCCACTTTTAAAAGGGTCACTCTGGACACTGTACTGACAACAAATTATAGGACACAAAGCTAAAAGCAAGAGAACACTTAAGAGGCTATTTTAATAATTCAAGGAGAGATGATAAAACTTAATGAGTTTGTAGTAATACAGGTGGTGAAGAATTCTGGATATTTTCAGAAGGTAGGAACAAAGAGATTTCATGATTGGATGATGAGTGAGAAGAAAAAGACTAGTCTATGATGAACCCAGGTTTCTTGGCTTAAACAACTGGAAGGATATTTCTTTCCATGTTTCAACTAGAATGTATTTTAAAAATATTTTTGTAAAAGTTATTTACATATAAATAATTTAAATCCATCTATGTCATACACATTACAAAAGTTTTTTCAGTTTAATTTTGTTATTTCTGTTTGTGACACACAGTTTTAATTTTGTATATTTATAGGCAACCGTAATATTTTCCTTTCAGTTTTCTGTCTTGGCTTTTATTATTGTACAAATATAAACATTTGCCTAGATTTTCTTCCATTTTTTTTTACCAGTAAACATTTATTACTTTACCATATCTAAAATTAATCTTGATATAATGCATATCAAAGTCTTTTTCACTTGCCATTTATTCCGGCATCATTTTCTGTAATGCTATTCTTATCTACAAAATTCTGTTTTGGAATTTTCCATTTATTCCTTTATATTCTTCCTCAAGTATCAAATATCTTTATTGTTGTTTTGGAATATCACTGTTTCATAAAGCTGTAAACATTACGTTCATTATTCAGACCATTTGGCTCATCTTATTATTTGTAATTCAAAACTGATTAGGAAGAACCATGCAATATCTACCTTAGATTTTGACTGGAGTCATGTGAATCTTGTAGGTGCATTTAACAAGAGTTGCTATTGCTACAACATTGAATCTTCTACTCCCTTGATAATTTTTTGAATATTTGCAGAGTTCTCTTCATCATCAAAGTTTTAAAGTAAAATTTATAAGAATGGGACTAAATGTTTGTTCTTTTAGTTTCCAGTTTTCCGTTCATCCTTTCCATTTGAGATCTATGTCTTCTTTTCCTCAGTTGAAGGGGAATTTTTTTCATTACATCTGCAGTTAGTTCTTCTGTTGTGTCTCCTCTTCAGCAACATTAGGTATCCAAAATATTGCATTTCAGTTATTTCACCCTAAGACCCTATTTTCTCTATTTTTGTATCTCCTTATTCCATAAGTTATCAATAAATATATTTTCTACATTATTGGCCAAATCTATTATTTACTATTTTGATGTTGATACCAAATAACTTTGGTTTTTTGTTTTTGTTTTTTTTGTTTTTAACTCAGTCAACCTTCTTTTAACTGCAATCAGTTGTCCCATCATCTCACTCTTCATCAGTTCTTATACGGATTTTTGTTTTCTTAAATACCATTGAGAGCACTGAGCAATGCTTTACGGAACTTTTCTGTTTCCTGTTATGAATCTTTTAAAAAGTCAACCTTATTTCTGAATCTTGATTGCTACGCTTTTTCGTCTTGCACTGCTGTGCTGCATTAGGCCTCATTTTGTTGTTGTTTTGTTGTCTTTTTCCTGTTCGCTTCTGCTTAAATGAGGAAAGTGGCAGCTGACCTGGCATTTGCCCATGTACACAGAGGGTGGATTCTCCTTGGTTCTTTTTACTGTCCACATGAATGGAACTAAATTTCTCTTTCTCATCTTGAGCTTACATGTTGTTTTATGTGCAAATATTTTAGCTAAATTTCTGATGTCTGGCCAAGATTTACAATGTGTGCTGCCTCTGGACTGAGAAGGAAATTCTCTTGTATTTATGATGCCATAGGAAGAAAACTTTATCCCTGGATAATATAAATTCTTTACATTTAAATCCCAGGAAGAAAGCATGCACTATAACTTCTAGACATCTCTATTTATACTCCAACTTTACATTTAGAAGGTTTTAATAAGGCAACTAGGGGACAACAACCTCTGTTACAATGATGCAAAACTCCTGGCCCCTTTACAGCCTAGCCTTAGTGGACTACAAATATAATTTCCATTCTTATGTGTAGTGGAGGCTTTGTATCTTCAAAATAATAGTCAGGGCTTGGGGAGCTAGGGAAGGGATAGCATTAGGAGAAATACCTGATGTAGATGACAGGTTGATGGGTGCAGCAAACCACCATCGTACGTGTATACTTATGTAACAAACCTGCACGTTCTGCATGTGTATCCCAGAACTTAAATTATAATTAAAAAATAGAATAAATTGAAACAACATTGAATAGATAAATGAATACATAAACTAACCTAAAGAAAATAAGCAAAAATGTCAGCCTATTAGGTCAATGGTTTAATTATAGATTATAATAATTGTGTATTATATAAGTATAGTTACAGATTATAGATAATAGATTATATATATATATAGTGTTTTTGTTTTGTTTTGTTTTGTTTTGTTTTGTTTTTGAGACTGTGTCCTGCTCTGTTGCTCAGGCTAGAGTGCAGTGGCACAATTATGGCTCACTGCCGCCTCGACCTCCAGGCTCAAGTGATTTTCCCACCTCAGCTTCCTTAGCAGCTGGGACTACAGAAACACATACCACCATGCATAGCTAATTTTTTAAATCTTTTGTAGAGATGGGATTTCGCCTTGTTGCCCGGGTTGGTCTCAAACTCCTGGTTTCAAGTGATCCTCCCAACTTGGCCTCTGAAAATGCTGGGATTACAGGTATGAGCCATCATGCTTGGCCAATTTACATACTTATAATTTAGATTTTATATTTATACTATAATTAGTATATTAACTTACACTTATATTTGATATATATTTTAATACCTATCAACTCAATTATTTGCATTATCTGTCCTAAGAAGTACCTTCTTGACATCAAGTTCCCTAAGATGTGAATTTTAATCAGCATGCTACTTGAATTTTTACCAGAATCATAGAGTAAAAATTGCTCTGTAAGAGTGTTTTATAGAAACTCTAGAAAAATCCAGCAAAATATGCCTACTCCATAACTGTATATGCTGTTGTAATGACCAGATAATGGAGTCCCCAAATACAGTAGCCCTTTACCATTAAAAGTATGAGATGTTTTGGAAAAGACAGAGTGATGAGAAGCAATAATAATAATGATAATAATAGATGCTGAGATTAGTTGAAGATTGAAAATCTTACAGCTCTGGTCCTTCAAGGCATGATCCCTCCCCACTATGTACTTTCATAGGGAACGATGTTGCTAATGTTCCTGCCGAAAATGTTCAGATATTTTGGTGTTTTTGTAAGTATTTCAATCAAAGGCACAGAACAATACAATTACTCTTAGATTTTTGCCATTTTAACAACATCTGATTTACTGACTTTTCAGTAACTAAATAATATCACACCAAAAGTTATAAAATGACTTCCCAACTCTCTTCTATTGATACAGGCCTCATCTAAATGTATATTATTATCATTTATTATTTTTATTTTTACTCTCCACAGGTTCTTGTGTACTATGTTCAACATTGACAAGAAGATAACTGGGAAATAAATATATATAAATACAGGGATATAAAGAGAAATAAAGAGGAAGCACCCCACAGTCAACTAAAAAAGAGAGATTCCCAACAATCTACACACCCATTTCTATAGGCTCTCAGCTGATGCTTACTGTTTGGACAACTCATACATGCAGATTAACAGATGACCAACTTATAAAAGAGATTTTTAATAGTTCTTAATGATTTCACAGGGTGTTGTCAATGGAAATATGGATTCTCCTACAGCAAACATGTACATCTATACCATGTGGAACAAGGACAGTGGGAAAACCTCTGTGAGGACGTAGAACTGAGAAAAACATATTAAATGTGATAAGAAAAACACTTCTAGAGCATATCGCCTTCAAGAAAATGGTGCCCAGTCAGGATTGTGTTACATTTTAATAGGAATGGAGATATTTGTGACATACTGACAAATCAAGACATGTGACTATAAAACGCAACGTAAAGTGTCAGCTTCTCCTCGCGCTGTTATAGTAAACATCTGAGAACCTCACTCCTGTCAGTGTATTCTTGGGGTTGAATCTCAAGTGATCCATAGGATCTTACATACAGCAGATGAAAGTGGGCTTTTCGCCTTCCTAAGTAAACAGCAATGAAGTTGAGAGAAAGAAGATATTGCTGGAAGTCACGATAAAGTCTATCTTCTGTCATCATATGTTTTCTTAGAGAGTTTTAGACAATGACCCTCATCTAAAAAATTGTGGAAAAGGACTCTCACCACTCTGTTAATATGTATGTATATGAAAGAAATTACTGGTAAACTTCTAAGGCAGGCATAGGTGTTACTTGTTTTTTATCTTTATTGTGTCTATGAAATGATTGTGTGTATTTTTTCTTTAATTAGACAATGAGATTCCCAAATAAATTTTATTAAAGCCAAAAAAAAAAACCTTTAAACCTTTTTGAGATTTTAATATTTATGTAAAATATAGTCTGAAATACACAATAAACAGATATTTGAATACATGAATTCTTAAACCATTACTTAACAAACCAATATTTTCAAGTTTAAAAGATAACATGTTGAAATCAAAATTTAATTTTCTTACCTTTCTGGATATGTAAGTGATTTTAACACGAGACTCTGGATCTTGTATGTGCATGTGGAACACTGCAGATTTGAGCTCTGGAAATACGTCAAACCAATGCTTGAAATATTTGCAAAGTCATTGTAAAATTGAGCAAGAATCTTGACTTCTTGAAGTTTACAAAGTGGTTTGTTCTTTCTAGAGAGAAAATTTGATACACTTAGCATATTAATAATTTGAAACATAATTCAATTCTAAAATCAATATAATCCTAATAAGGGAGGCCACAGAGAACAATACTATAGGGAGTAGGTCAAACAAAATATTATTGGGTATTTATTAAAATAATTAAAACAGTAATTTATAACAGAAGTAAATAATAAATGCAAAATAATAATAAATGCATTCCCTTATAGAACTATTTTGAAAATGCTTCTTTTGGGAAAAAGTGATATGTCTTTCTGAGTAGATGTCTAGATTGTACATTTGACTAGAATTAGAGAAATCATCCTATATGTGTTTTATAGACCCCTTACAATTATCGTATTTCCTTAAATAGACTAGATGCTTAAAGGATAACTTAAAAATATTTTATCAAATATTTTTGATCTAGAACAATAACTTACAAAGGCCTGAGATTCAAAACAGAAATATAGTGTTGAATAAGTACAATTTTCTGTGCATTTACAATATAATTAAGCTTTACAAACTTAACCTCATTTAACTACCTGAAAGACTCTTTTATTAGGTACTATGAGTATTACCATTTTACAGATAAGAAAACTGAACATCAGAGCATATAAAAGTCTTTTCCAAAGCCACACAGCTAATAATGCTCCTCACTGCTCTGCTCAATTTCTCATCCCTACGTGCCAGAAATGTGGGTCCCTGGAGTCATTTATCTCAATATGGGCTTTCGTAACCCCAAGAGGAACTCCAGCTACTCTATTGCACTTTTTCTCACTAGACAAAACTGATGGCAAAGGGGAGAAAAAGAAGGGGAAGGAGGAAGGAGAGGTGTAGGAGGAGGAGATGGAGGAAGAGGAAGAAAAGTAGAAGGTGGAGGTGGAGGAGAAGAAGGAGGAGAAAGGGAAGGGACTAAAGAAGAGGAAAGAAGTGAAGGAAAGAAAAGTTTTTTAAAAAATCAGTTTAAGGAAGTTTCTCTTTGGAGTCAACAACAACTTGGTTAATCAAAGGTGACAATCACACAGAGAGCAGCTGAAGAGCAACCAGTGGGGCACCCAGCACTCCCTGCCATCTCATATTTTTTCCTGCTCTCTTTTTGATTCCTTGCAGCAGCTAGACACCAAAAAAAGGACATGATCATTCTGCTCAAAGTCCATCTCTGCTACCTCCTGGCAGGGTTACCACTTTCTATTTCACAGACTACAATGTCATTAGATATATCACTAATGTTTTTCCATGAACGTATCTAAATTTTTCAGAGATAATTCAAATTCAACATATCCAGACAGGAATGTGTTATCTTCCCATACGAACTCACACCCACACCAGTGGTTTCAATTACCAACAGTTTGCTCATGACTACAAAATCTCTACATTCAGCTAAGGCCTGTATGCTAAGTTTTAGTTACATGTATCCACTGTCATTCACCAAGTCCATTTGGATATCGTAATGATGCCTGAAGTTCACTAGGTCCAAATCTAAATGACTTATCTTCTCCAACACTTTCTCCAACAAAAAAACAAAAACAAAAACAACAATAAAACCTAAAACTAAAACTTACATTGTCTCAGAGGATTAAATGGCACCACCGCCTATTACCCAAGTCAAGTAAATAGGATTCACCCTTGATAGCAGACTTCTTTCAACCTTCACATTCAATCTATCAGAAATTTCTGTTGACTTTACCTCTGAAATATCAAAACTGATTTGAACCCCTCATTTTTCCATTTCAACGATAAACCTTCAAGCCCAGGATACTATTGTGTCATGTCTATATTCCTGCATCAGCATCTTGCTTTGTATCTCTCCAATCCACTGTGGTTAAACTTTTTTTCCAAAAGAAAAATCCAACTGTGGCCTCAACCTGACCGCCACAACTAAAATACTTCAGTGGTTTTCATGTGCCCAGTGAACAAAATATAAATTCTGGAACACAGTCTTTGAGTTCTAATTTCTATGTTCTAATTTCATATATCTATGATATATCTAAGTGTTCTCTAGATTTCTCCTTTCTCTCTTGCTTTCCCAGTCTCTATTCTTTTTTTTTTTTTTTTTTTTTTTTTTTTTTTTGTTTTTTTTGAGATGGAGTCTCGCTATGTCACCCAGGCTGGAGTGCAGTGGAGCAAACTCGGCTCACTGCAACTCCCAGGTTCAAGCGAATCTTCTGCCTCAGCCCCTGAGCATCTGGGACTACAGGTGTGTCCCACCACACCCAGCTAATTTTTGTATTTTTAGTAGAGACAGGGTTTCACCATATTGGCTAGGATGGCTTCGAACTCCTGACCTTGTGATCTACCCACCTTGGACTACCACAGTGCTGATGTTACAAGCGTGAGCCACCACGCCCGGCCCCAGCCTCTATTCTTAAACACACTAAACTGCCTTCAGCTCCTGAAGTGGGTCATGCTTCTCTATGCTTCAGGTTTTCTGTATTTATTGGTCCTTCTGCCTGGAATACAGGAGGGCAATGACTCCTGTTCACCATTTAGGACTCAACCAATATAAGCATCAATAGAGAAACTTTTAGTCACCCCACTAATTTACATCCCCTATTTTAATTTTCTATATACACTATGATTTATGTCGACATGTTTTCATGAACAGATTTTACTTATATAATTTTATAATTATTTGACTATCCTTATATGTCTCATTATGCTACAGGCTTAATGAAGGTAAGACTATGACTGATTTCCTCACCACAGTATCCCCAGCAATTAACACAGTGCCTAGCTCAGTGTAGATGCTCATTAAAAATTGTTTGAATAGTAGAATGATGGGCGTCATTGTTTTATTTTTATTATTATTTTAAAAATCTATCCGCTACAGACATCTAATTTATATAATAGCAGATATCTACTTTGTCCAGAATTGTATCCCCTATTCCTCGCACAGATCCTGGTCTATAGAAGAACTCAATAATTTGTAATGAACGGATTAAATTGGATTCTCTCCATGTACCTTTTAGCTCAGTATAGAATAGCATTATACTTTTTAAATAGTCACAAAGCTCAAAACTCGAAGTCACTCTAGATTGGTTTCTTTCCTTAATGTTCACTTATTCAATTAACCATGCAAACACACAACACGTCTGTTCTACAGCCCCAAAACCTCTAGAATCTCCCTTAGCCTGTTTTTTTTATTCCCACTGACTTGGATCCAGGCTCACATTATCTTTCATATGAATTATCAAAGTAACTACTTCAGTAGCCTCCTATCGCATGTCTTGTTCCCTCTAATCTCTGCATTACTCATATGTCTGAGCCATCTTTATATCTTGAATATCCAATATTAATATTTCCCATTTAGCATCCTATATTGGCATATTAATATGCCTGGTCCAATGAATCATTGGTATCATAGAAAAAATAACATTCAGTATAAAAATCAGGATGCAGAACACATTTCAATCAGATCATAATTTTGCTAAATAAAAAATAATGTGTCTACACATAGGGGCATGTACAAGAAGGAGGAAGGGGAAGAATGATTATAAACCAAATGCAAAGTGTAGGTATTCCTGGATGGTATAATTATAGGTGATTCCTATTTTATATAATATACATTTTCTACAGTGAGTAAATATTCCTGTTTCCATTTTACCAAGGAAAATAAAAGATCATTTAAAATTCTTTCACTCCTGTGGCATCTTAAAGACAATTTAAATCCCAAAACATAATTAAATGTATACTCATGTGCTGCATAATGATGTTTTTGTAAACAAAAGACTTAATATATGATAGTGGTCCCATAAGATTATGACACTGTATTTTCACTGTACCTTTTCCTATGCTTAGATATTTTTACATAGACAAATATGTACCATTGTGTTACAATTGCTTCCAGTATTCAATACTGTAGCATGCTGTACAGGTTTGTAACTTATTGCTTCTAGGTTATAAACCTACACTACACTCCATATAGCCTACATGTGTAGCAGGCTATACCATCTAAATTTGTGTAAATACACTCTATAATGTCCAAGCAATGACAAAATCGCCTAACCATGCATTTCTCAGAGGATATTCCCATTGTTAAATGATGAATGACTGTATTAGCAAATAATTATTAACAGAAAAACAGTAAACCCATTAGACAATATTAGGTGGACAGATTATAACACATGTGTATATGTTCCCATATTTTACATTCCTTCATGACAATGCACTAATCCAAGTATCTGAATAAAATTAATCACTATTTCATGCTGTTCCACATAGAATATAATGTTTGTAAATTAACTCAAGACCAACAGTTTCTTTGCCTTCTGAACAAATTTGAAACATCTGTTCCAGGCCTGTGTTCATGTGCAATTTTTTAATTTGAATACTGTATTAGTCTGTTCTCATGTGGCTACGGAGAAATACCAAAGACTTGGTAATTTATGAAGAAAAGAGGTTTAACTGACTCAACAGTTCTGCATTGCTGGAGAGGTCTCAGGAAACTTACAAACATGGTGGAAGGGAAAGCAACATGACCTACTTCGTATGGTGGCAGGAGAGAGAAGAATGAGAATCGAGCAAATAGAGAAGCCCGATATAAAACCATGAGATCTCTTGAGAACTCACTCACTATCAAGAGAATAATATGGGGGAAACCACCTCTGTGATTCAACCAGGATTCTACCTGGTCCCGCCCTTGACACACGGGGATTATTACAATTCAAGGTGAGATTTGGGTAGGAACACAGAGCTATACCATATCATTCCACCATGGTCTTCCCAAATCTCATTTTCTCACATTTCAAAACACAATTATGCCCTTCTGACAGTCCCACAAAGTCTTAACTCATTCCAATATTAACCCAAAAGTCCAAGTCCAAAGTCTCATTTGAGACAAGGTTAGTCCCTTCCACCTATGAGCCTGTAAAATCAAAAGCAAGTTAGTTACTTCCTAGATACAATGGGGGTACAAGCATTGGGTAAATACACCCATTCCAAATGAAAGCAATTGGCCAAAACAAAGGGGCTACAGGCCCCATCCAATTCTGAAATCCAATAGGACAGTCATTAAACCTTAAAGTTCCAAAATGATCCCCTTTAACTCATGTCTCACATCCAGGACACACTGATGCAAGAGGTGAGCTCCCGTGACCTTGGGCAGCTCCACCCCTTGGCTTTGCAGGGTACACCCCTCTTCCAGCTGCTTTCATGGCTAGCGTTGGGTGTCTGCAGGTTTTCCAGGTGCACAGTGCAAGCTGCCAGTGGATCTACCAATCTGGAGTCTGGAGGAATGCAGCCCTTTTTTCACAGCCCCACGAGGCGGTGCCCCAGTGGGAACTCTGTTTAGGGCTCCAATCCCACATTTCCCTTCCACACTGCCCTAGCAGAGGTTCTCCATGAGGACTCTGCCCCTGCACCAGATTTCTGCTTGGAGCTCCAGGCATTTCCACACGTCCTCTGAAATCTAGGTGAAGGTTCTCAAACCCTAATTCTTGTCTTCTGCAACCTACAGGACCAACAAGAATAGTATGGGGGAAACCACTCCCATGATTCAATGATCTCAACCTGGTCCAATCCTTGACAAGTGGGGATTACTACAATTCAAGGTGAGATTTGCATGGGGACACACAGCCAAACCATATCAGGTACTCTCATATCTCTAGGTTTTTGTTACATCCTTTCTGTTCCCTGACTGTATTGCTTTGCTTTCAAATAGTTCCTTGATTCTTCTCTGTGCTCCAACAGTACAATAAGTGATCTTCTTTTATAAAACATTTTACTAAATGCTGCAATTATGCATGAGTCTCCAGTATTCTTTGACTTTCTTGGGAACAAAATGCTGTCTGTGTCAATTTGGATTCCCATTATTTTGAGAAATACCTGAATAAGTTTGATTCTGAATAACTTGAATAAGTAATTGAATCAATTTAATAGCCAAAATCATGTTTTGATAAGAACAATTAATAGATCTTGTGTGAATGTATATGTATATACATACATAAATATAATTGTAAGCAATTTAAAGTAAGGAACAATTATGGAATAATGTCAGTTATTATTTTAAAACATTCAGTGTTCAAAATTAGGTGAAAAGGGCCAAAAAGTTTCTCTCAATAAAAGAAGGGTCTTGACAAAGTCAAGAATTTGGATTGGAATTTTTGTTTATTTTATCTTCTTTGGGTGACTGAAGGTTAGTTTAAAAAGGGAAAGGAAAACAGATAATTGTTACTCTTTCACTACCAGTCCTATACAACTGTTAAATCATCTGCAATGTCTTTATTAACTTTAAGAAAATTACATTTACACACTCTAATATTAAACATATGTTTATTCAAAATTTTAAAAATTTTGCAGGACTTGTAACCCAGGATATTATTGCTAAGGATAATCATGGAATCCCATGATGGAATGGTCTTTATGTTACTTCAGTACACAGGTATTTTATATTTTCGTTATGGTGAACTTACTTTCTTTTTATAAGAACTTATTTTCTTATTTTCTTTGTGGATTCCAATGTTTGAAAGGTTTACATACTGTTATGAGCTATGGCTACTTTTTATATTTTAATATCGTTTCAGATTTTACCTGTGCTAATAATACTGTAACATTAAACATTTTCACTGCCATTGTTGGTGAATGTGCAAATAAATAAGTAGTTGGGGACTTTCTCCTGGCTCACAGAGTTTGGATGTCACTATATTCTCAAGGTCCAAGGTCCATCACACAATAATTTAGTTAATTAGCTAATTCATGCACTGTAACTACCTATACTGTGACAGCAGTAAATGTTGGAAATACCAACCATGCTTCCTGAAATCCTAATGTGTTCAATAACCAGTCAAAACTTACGCCAAATTGCTCTATCCACAACAAAATACACTTTGATATTTCTTTTAATCACTAGATATGGTGCCTGTGAGCCTTTTAAAAATTGTTTCATTGTTTAATGGCTAGTTAGAAGTCTAGCACAGCAGGTTGGAAACCACAACTATATAGTAGTGTGCCAGTTTATATAATTCTTTTATTTAAGAAAAAAATAATTTTCTAGTTTAAGAATTTATTAAACACAGAAATATATATTCAACCAGCTGAAGCCAAGAACATTCTTTTATATAATTATATAACCTTAAAAATATGTCTACACACTTGCACATACATATGTACATACATAAAGAGTTAAATAAAAGATTGAGAAAAAAACAAAACCCTCCCCTATTATTTGGGAGCCTTGTAGGTGGGAATAGTTCCCTGAAACACTAAAATTGTGTCACTCTATTTACAGAAGTCACTAAACATTTATTCACATCACTGTGAACATGATACTGCCTGAAAACTAGAGAGAATTAGATGGCAATAAGGTTAGGAAAAACACTGCAATGAGAGTTAAAAGAGAGAGAAAGAAACAAAGTCGCCTTTTACTCTTTAACTTATTTATTTATTTATTTATTTATTCATTTATTTTTGGAGACGGATTCTTGCTCTGTCACCTAGTCTGGAGTGCAGTGGCATGATCTTGGCTCACCGCAACCTCCACCTCCTGGGTTCCAGCGATTACCTTGCCTCAGCCTCCTGAGTAGCTGGAACTACAGGCATATGCCACCATGCCCAGCTAATTTTTTGGAATTTTTAGTAGAGACAGGGTTTCACCATGTTAGCCAGGATGGTTTCCATCTCCTGATACTCCTATAACTTTTAAAGTCACTAGTTGTTTAGAGTAAGGGAGCGTCTTTAACATATGTTATCTTTCTCTGTAAAATAAAGGAATTAGAATATAACACATGAGATCCTTTTAATATTTAGCATTTTAAGACTCTCTGGATTAAAAATAAACTATACTCTTTAAATTATCTGTTGGATGGGATACTGAAGAAAGCAAACATTGAATATATGAGAGAGGAAAACAGTAAATTTTACTTACTTATAAAACCTTGACTCTTCCATCATTCCAAGCTGGTTTAATAATTTCAATGAAAAAGAGCCATCCATCATAGTTTTATCCGGAACAATTATACTGAGAACGAAATAATAGGCTACAAAATAAAATTTAGAATGCAACTCACA
>NW_016814854.1:1201940-1229967 GCF_001698545.2 Rhinopithecus bieti | reverse complement strand
ATATATGTGTGTGTGTGTGTGTGTGTATAAATATGTGTGAGTATGTATAGATAGATATGTAATCTAGGCTCATATTACATACACAAATAATATTATTGAGAGGACTCATTTGGTAAATGGGTAATATATTTTACCTTTTGTTTGTCAATTTTTGATTACTCTTAAACATGAGAGATGAAAAAGCCTGCCAGACAGTAATGGCTATGGTGAAGTACTGAACAAATAGCTCCTAAATACTAGCTGGTCTGAAAACCAAAACTTTCCAGAAATTAGGCCAATTAAGCAACTTTTACTTTTCGATAGCAGATCTAAGGTAAATATAAGATGTCTTAATTATCTGATTAATAGTACCAGCTATTGCTTGCCAAACGTAATTCCTAATTTCACTGGCTGTTCAAGAATGACTGTGAAATATATATACATATATATATATGTGTGTGTGTGTGTGTGTGTGTGTATATATATATATATATATATATATATATATATATATATAGTAAGTTCATAGTAGTTCTTATTCAAATTGCCTTTACTAAACTTTGGTAGAGTATATCTTTCACAGGCAAGGATGCTGAACTCAGTTCTATATGTTGCCAGGCCTGTACAGGAATTTTGACTATGGGAGTTATCCCAAGTTTGGTGCACCCATCTCCTAGAACACAACGGATTTATAATTGGATTTTCCCCATTTCTGACACAAGAGGTATAAATAAGCACTTCTCACTTTGAAGTTACTTCACAGCCTTAGGCAAGGTACTTTGATTCACCTTGCCCATAAAAATGGGCTTTCAGGCTTGCTCAGATGATTTCTGACAGCATAGAATATTGAGATGTTACAGATTAAGCCACCCTCCCACTATAAGTACATGGAAATGCTACGTATACAATCCTTGTTTCAATATGCAACCAACTCAGAAAAAGGAAGGGGAAGTGTCAGAAAGCAGAAAAAGATAAATTAGCACCAAGGCCAGAAGAACTGAAGCCCTGGACCCCTCCGGGACTTCAGAGACTGTTGTGGCATGAAGATGGAGGCTGAAGTGTCAACCTCCATGCAGGAACAGGAGACATGATGTTAAAGGACAAAGCTGAAACGGAGCTCCCTGCACAGAGCCATGACCCTTATAATTGAAATTCCCTGACCCACCATTGAAATAGGAACTAGGAAAATTCTTCCTACTTTTTCAGTGTATTAGGTGAAAACATAAATTGTTTCTTGAGATTAAATAAAACTCCAGGTAACATGAAATTTAAGTTTACACTAGTTACATGTTAAAAGACCCCCACAAATATACATTAAAATGCTTCAGGATTGTGGTAATACGGTTCTGAAAAAAGAAAATCTGACTTGCTCTGAAAGGGAACTTTGAAGAAGAGCTGATTTCTGAGAGTTTTCTATATCAAAGATAGACATGAATCTCTATTTTGAAATAGCACAAATAGTTTTTTTTATTAATTTTTAATCCAGACTTGAACAAACCATTGAGACTGGAAAATAACAAATATAAAAAAATAAATCAATGAATACATTCAGTCTGATGAAATGATAGATTATCTTCATGGAAAAATTAGATTGAAGATAAATGAAAAAATGTATCTGAAAACAGGAGAATTCATATTTTCAATGTGCTGAGCATATAAACTTTCAATATAGAATTCTGTCCTAAACTATCTTTTCATTCCTGAGTGAGGGAAGGATAAGGACCTTTTCAGGAAAGACAAAAAAAGAAAAAGAAAAAGACTGAGAGAGACTACTATTGAAAAGCTACTACTAGGATATACTTCAGCAAGAAAATAGTTAAACCCAGAAGGAAGGAGTTGAATGAGAGGATAAGACAAAATGTAGACAACTGAAATTGGTAAATATAAGGAAGTATTTGATGATACTATTTATAATTAATATGTATTATTAAATGAGAAATGGAAGTAAAATACTACAGGATATAATATTGAAGATAGAAAAGAAGAAAAAAATTCAAAGGCTCTATGAGGCAACTTGTAGCTGTGACAGAGTCCGATAAAAGTTTGTGAAGCAAGATCTATATTCATGTATAAATGCATAAAAAGCAAAAAAAATAAGTTAGTTGCTGAGAAAATATGATAGCCCTGAAAGTTTTACGCAACTAAAAATCATAGCCTTAGAATATCTAAAGCCAACACCTAACAGGGGAACTGCCTGCTAATATAAAAGTTTTAAATAGAACTCAGATTTTGACACAAGAGATACAATGTCCAGGATATGATCAAAAATTGTCCAAAATGCCAAGAACAAAGAAAATCACAACATTGTTCAGAAAATTACCTGATGCTAACCCTGAGATAAATTCAATGCTGAGATTATCTGACATTTATTTTAAAGGAGCCATCACAATAATGATTCAAAGTTAACATGTCTCTTGAAAAAATGAGAAAAGAATTAAAACTTCAGCAAAGAAAATAGTTGTAAAAGAAAAAATGAAATTACAGAAGCAAAAGTGGCTCCATCGTGCAATGAATAGTGCATTGGACTTCTAAAATTACAGAAACAAAAAATACAATTGCAGATACAAAACTCACAGGATATACTCAATAGTGAGTGGAGATAATAAAAGAAAAATCAGTGAACTTGAGGGCCAATCAATCTTAATGACAGAGAGAAAAAGATGGAGAAAAATAAATGAACAAAGCCTCAGGGATCTGTGGGACTATAATAAAAGATGTAATATTTGTGCTATTAGAGTCTCAGAAAGAGAAGAGAATATGGGGCTGTGACATGATGGCTGAAAACTTTCTAAATTTGGTGAATAAAAACAACACAGATTGAAAAAGCTAAGTGAACTTGAAATATAATAACCTCATGAAATTCTAACCAAGACACATCATAATAAAACTGCAAAAGTAAAAACAAAGAAATAAAAGTCTTGAAAGCAGCCAGAAGGAAATGATGCATTACCTACAGAACACCAATTTGAATCATATGGATTTCACATCTGAAAGTCATAGAGGTCAAAAGAAAATAACTGCCAACCTCAAATCTTATATCCAACAAAACTGTCCTTTGAGAATGAAGGGGAAATAGAGACATTCTCAGACAAAGAAACAGTAACAAACAAATCTCACTGGCAGAATTATCCTTAGGGATTGTCAGAAGTAATTTCTTCATACAGAAAGGAATTGCTGAAATAATCATGAATCATTATGAAAAAAGAATGAACAATGGGAAAAGAATAAATATGGGTACATACAATAGGTTTTTTTCTCATTGATTTTGTAAATGTTGAGGAATGAAACAAAAACTATTACACAGTCTGATATTCAAAATCATGATAATTAAAAGCGGGGAATGTAAACGGGCCTACATGGAAGTGAGGTTTCCACATTTTACTTGAAATGGTTAAATGTTGGAATCACTAAACAGTGATAAATAATGTATGCATATTGTAATTGTTGTAGGCCTCCCCAAATATATCCTTGTCCTAATCCCTGGAACCTACAAGTATGTTATCTTATATAGCAAAGGATAATTAAGATTGCAAATAAAATTAGAGTTGCTAACCAGCTGTTCTTAAAATAGTGACATTATATTGAATTACCCAGGTGGACCTAATGTAATTACAAGGGGCCTTAAAAGAGGAAGAGGAAGACAAAAGAAGAGAATCAGAAAAAGAGACGTGGTGCAGAAGAAGGGTCAAAATGATATAACATGAAGACTCAGTCCACTAACGTGAATGAAAAGGCCACAAGCCAAGGAATGCAAACGATTTCTAGAGCTGGAAAAGTTAAGAAAGTATATTCTCCCCTGAGCCTCCAGAAAGGAATGCACCTGCTAACACCTTGACTTTAGCACAGTGACATCTGTATAGACTTCTGGACTACCGAACTTTAAGATAATACATTAGTGTTGTTTTAAGCCACCAATTTTGTGGTAATTTGTTAGGGTCATTATAGGAAATCAATATACATTTTGATACAAATGATGTGATAAAGCTATAAAAAACATATACAAGTGGACAAGTGGCTTCTAAATTAGAAATGAGAAGAAGCTGGGAGAATTGTTAGGAACATAATAGGAAAACCTAGATTTCCTTGAATAAACTGTTAGTAGAAATGTACTAGTAAGGACACAGGAGGAAATAAGGAACATGGCAGAGAAAATCCACATTGCAAAAAGGCTGTTGGTGAAAAATATGGATGTCTAATGAAATGAATAAGGATGTTAATCTTGCTGTTGTTGAGGACTCAGATGGAAATTAGAAATATATTATTGGAAACTGGTAGAAAAAGAATCCTCACTACATCGTGGCAGGTAGCTTAGTGGAATTACGTACTGCAATTTATGTGGAAAGCAGAAATTGTAAATGAAGAAATCAGAAATTGAACCAAGGGGATTTATAAGTCAGGGGTTGAAAGTGTGGCCAGATTTCTCCTTGGTGCTCATTGCGAATTGTGTGAGGAAAGACAGAAATTGAGATGAAACTGTTAAATTAAAAAAGAACCCTGACTCGCTGATTTGGGAAATCCTCAGCCTAGCGAGTTTACTAAAGATGCTCAAGTTAAGTAATTTATTATTGGGAAATGAAGCTCTAGAGAAAAAGCTGAAGGTATAGCTGGGACAACCTTTTCCCTCCGAAAGATTTTTAAAATCAGAGCATTTAGTCACAGAAAAGGGTCTTTGAAAATATTAGGCATATAACTCAGATTCCTTTAGCCATCTCAGCAGAGGCCAATAATAGAGGCAGGATCATCTAGAAACAATATGGAGGAGTCTCTTTTTTAATGAATGACTCTCTGTGACATATACAGAGATCCACCAGACTTTGGTGAAGGTTATAGTGGTATAAATAGTGCCAACTTGGACTACAAGCAACAGAGTATAAAATGAGGGAAAGTTTTGAGTCCTGGAAAATTTCTACAAACAAGAAGCAAGATGAAAAAACTACTCAGATGCAAGCATATGCTACCATTTATACATTTAAAAAAGAAGGGGGTGAAAGAGAGAGAGAAGGACTCTAAGAGATCAACATGTAAAGCCATGAACCCAGGGAGCAGAGCCAAGAACCACAGGGAATTATTCCCAGGTCTTTAAATCAAATGGAGCTTGCCTGGCTGAATTTAAAAATTGCATGGAGTGTTGACTCTATTTTTCTTCTACTTTTCTTCTCTTTGAACAAGAATGCCTATAACTATCTCATCCTATCTCATCATTGTATTTGAGGAGGAGGTAACTTGATTCCTGAGATTCACAGGTTCACAGATGAAGAAAAATTACGTCCAAGTACTTATATCCACAGCTTTAGCCAAATCTGATTTAGATGAATTAGACAACAAGATTTAGATCTTTGTACCTGTTGAATTTAGAGGAGATTTTCTTTTACTTTAAGTTGATGCTGTAGTGACTTGATGATGTCTGAGATCAGCCAACAAAATATTATATTATACCCAAAAATGCAGAATACACATGTATTGCCAGTACCCATGAAGCATGAGCCGAAAGCAATCAATCCTTTACTACTAAAAATACCTCAGGACATTGTTAAAAAATTTATACAGTTTGATTTCCAGCCATAATAAAATTAAACTAAAGATCAGTAACAGAAAGACAAAAGGAAAATTTCTAAACAGTGGAAATTAAACAGCATGCTTATAAATAACCCATGGTCAAAGAAGAGTTCTCTAAAAAATACATAGAACAGAATAAAAAAGATACAATATATCAAAACACATAAGACACAGCTCAAGCAGTACTGAGAGGAAATTTCATAGACTAAATGATTACATTAGAAATGAAGAAATATCTCAGGCCAATAGTTTGTTTCTGCCTCAAGAAAATAGAAAAAGAACAAAATAAACCAAAACAGAGTAGAAGAAAAGATGTGTGTGTAGAAATATATATATGTGTGTGTGTGTAGAAATATATATATATAGAGAGAGAGAGAGAGAATTAAGCAGAAATTAATGAAATTTAATAAAAGAACATTATAGAAAATTAAACAAAAATCTGATTCTTGAATAAAAAACAATAAAATCGATAAACCGTGTTGTCTAGCAAGACAGACAAAATAAAAAGAATCAAGACACAAATCACTGTTAGAAATAAAACAAAAGGCATTATTAAAGATAATGCAATCATTAAAAGATAATTTTAAAACCTGCTGCTCATAATTCAACACTTTAAAATAAATGGACCAATTCCCCAAAAACTACAAACTACAAAACTTCAACCAAGCTGAAATAGATAATCCAAGTCGTCCTAAAATTATTAAATAAATTAAATTTGTAGTAAAACTTCCTCCCAAAAAATCTCCAGACCCAAATGGTTTCACTGGAAAATTCTGCCAAACATTTAAAGAATTAACAGAAATCTTGCATGATCTCTTCCAGAACAGACAATAGAGAAGGGAAAACTTGCTCACTTTTTTTATGACATTGTATTGCTATAGTAATATGAATACACTATTACTCTTATGCCAAAACCAGACAAAGACAATAAGAAAGGAACACTACTAACAAATATCTCTTATGGACTTAGAAAAATTCTCAACAAAATATTAACAACTGAAATTCAACAATGTATTTAAAAATATGCACTAAGACCAAGTAGAATTTATTACTGGAATGCAAAGCTTTTTCAACATTCTAGAATCAATTAATGTAGTTCAACATATCAACAAACTAAAGAAAAAAATTATATGATCATATCAATTATGCATAAAAAGCATATGGCAAAATCCAACACATATTTATGAGGTAAAATTCTTGGCAAGTTAGGAATAGAGGGGAACTAACTCAATTTCATAGTGTACCTACAAAAAAAACTATAAGTCACATCACACTTTAATGGCAAAAGATTGGATTTTTTTTTTCTCTAAGGCAAAGGTATCTGTGCTTACTACTGTTATTCAAAATAGCACTGGAAGTTCTAGCCATTGCAATAAGTAGATTTAAAAAAATTAAATGCAAACAGATTGTAATAGAAGAAATAAGGGCATTCTTATTTGCAGAAAACATAATTGCTTACATAGAAAATTCCAATGAATCTATTTTTTTAACCTAGAAACAATAAATGAATTCAGCAAGGTCCCAAGAAACAAATTCAACACAAAAGATGCAATCTCATTTCTATATAATAACAATGAATGTGGAGATACCAAAATTTAGAAATACATTTTAGAATTCCTCCCCAAAATGAATATGTGGTATACACATAACAAAAGATGCACAGGATCTGTATGTTGAAAATTATAAAATGCTGACTGAAGAAATCAAAGAATCAAAGTATATGGAAAGACATATCATATTCATGAATTAGAATATTCAGCATGGTAAAGATATCAGCTCTCCCCAAATTGAAAGATATGTTTAATGTAATTTCTGTTGAAACCTCAGACAAATTTTTGCAGATATAGACAAGGTTATGCTAAAATTTATATTGAAATGCACATGCACTAGAAGATCTAAAATAATCATGATGAAGAATGAAGAGGAAATAATCAGTCTACTTGATATTAATGTTTACTATATAGCTACACTAATTAAAAGCTATGTGGTACTAGAAAAAGAAATGAACACATACATAAATGAAAAAAGTATACAGATCAAAATATAGACCCAACACAAACAGGTACAAAAAATATGTCAATAAATATATCGATACATATTGATATCTAGATTATATATCTCTATCTACAGAGATACATTTTAACCAATTGTTGATAAAGATGCAAAAGCACTTAATAAAAGAGAACCTGTCAACAAATGATGCTGGAGCTATAAAAAAACTAAATAGAAATAGATTTCAGATGTAAATGTAACACATAGAACTATATTATTTTTAGAAAAAAAGTTATAGGAGAAAACTCTCAGGACCTAGGGCTCAACACAGAGTTCTTAGACTTGACACCTAAAGCATGATACATACCTAAAAGAAAATAATGATCAATTTACTCCTCATCAAAACTAATACTTTTTCTCTGCCAATGCTTTTGTGAAACAGAATAAAAAGACAAGTTACAAACTGTAAGAAAATATTTGTAGATCAAATATTGACAAGGACTAGTTTAGAAATTATATAAAGAATTATCAAAAGTCAACAGCTTAGAAAAAAAGCCCAATCGAAAAATGTCCAAAAGATATGAATACACATTTCAGCAAAGATGATAAGTAGAAGAAATAGTCAACATTCATAGTCATCAGGGCAATGAATACTAAAACCACTGAAGTATCACTGTATGCTTGTCAGAATGCATAAGAATTTTTAAAATAATGACACCAAATTCAAAAAAAAATCAGAAAAATTAGATCACTTATATTTTAATTGGGATAAAGTAAAGAGGTACAGTCACTCCAAAAAAAAAAAGGTCAAATTTTTTCAAAGCTAAATGTGCAATTAGTTTCTGTCCCAGCAATAACACTCCTGGGAATTTATGACAGATAATGAAGACATATTCACACAAAAACTAATACACAATATTCAAGCACCTTTATTTGTCATAGCCAAAATCTAAAACATCCCAGCTGCTCTTCCAACAGGTGACTGGTTAAACCAAATGGTGGTACATCTATATCTATGGAATGTATATGTATATTCCATATAGTATCTATTATATAGATATTATATCCTATAGATCATATATTAATATATATTATACATAATATATTAATATATGTACATAGTAATGTATCTTTATCTATAGATATATATCTTTATATATGATATATAATAGATGTATATATGTATATTATATATACATGGATATATCTATATATTAATAATATATAGAAATAGATCACATTATAGATATCAATAATATATAGATGCAATATAGATATATTATTATATATATATATAATTATGTATATTAATATAATATAGATATATAATATAGAGATATATGTATTTCTCTCTCTTCTCTCTCTCTCTCTCTCTATAATATATATATATATATAATCTCACTCAGGGCATAATTCCCTGGAAGGTTCATCCCTGTAAGGCATGTATCAACGATTCACTATACTTTTAGTCACCAAGTAGTATTCCATGGGAATATATCTCTATCTCTAAGGATAGATAGATAGATCAATATATATTGATATCTATATCATATCTCTGGATATATTACTATGGAATACTACTCGGTGACTAAAAGTATAGTGAATCATTGATACATGCTACAGGGATGAACCTCCAGGGAATTATGCTGAATGAAAAAATAAGTCAATTAAAAAGGTTACATGCTGGATGATTCTCTTTATATAACAATCTTGAAATAACAAAGTTCTAGAAATGTATGAATGGATGCCAGGGATTGGAAACCAACAGGTGGGGGATGGGGTATGTAGTTATAAAGGCACAACACAAAGATTCCTTGGGGTGATAAACTGTTCAGCATCTTCACTGTGGTGGTAGATACAGAGCCTTATAAATGTGACTATTTTGTATGGAGCCAAATACACATATAGTCACACACACAGGCAGGTGTATAGGGAAATTCGATTAAGATGGGTGGATTGTACCAATGTCTACTACTCTATGGCATTGCAAAATGTTATCATTTAAGGAAACTAAAGTATATACAGTGTCTCTGTGTATTATTTCTTATGTCTACATGTAAATCTAAAATTAACTCAATAAGATTAACTCAATAAAACTTTTAATTTGAAAAATGGACAGCTCCAATTCTGTTTGATAGGACATATCACTAATGTTTGGAGAATAATACATTGAAGTTGGTAGTGACTGTGACTGGAAGACATTAAAAATGACCTAAAATATTTTATGAGAATCTATTTTAAGTACTTATCTCTCAGTAATCAAAATTAATGACAGTAATTCAAAACTTCCTCCATAAGATTCTTCACATAAAAGGACTCATTTTATTTGCAAACCACTTCTAGTTTTCATTTCCAAACAGAATAATTTTGCTTTAATACTTCCTTATAAATCTAATGATTTATTATATTTCTATGAGATTCTCTCTTGTTCTACAAGTTTTCTCCTCTTGTCTGACTCTGAATGTATTATGAGGATTACTACTTTCTTGTCCTTTTTAATATTTATATATTAATAATCTAGTTTTGATTTCCAAATGGGTGTTCAATATATATATATATATATATATATGGCTCCTTGATATGTTATATGCCAAAATAACTCTAGAGGTGAAAAGAGCAATATGCAAATTTAGGATGAAGGAGTGCAGCCTTGATTGTTTCTTTGCGAAAATATTACCCAAGCGTCTCTCCATTTTATCTAAAAAAAAATCAAGTCCTTAGTTGAATTTGTCCCACGGGCTATAGCAAATTTTAAATTTGCCTGAACGAACATGATGGAATTTGAGTGGGTGCAAAGAATACTTTGAATCAAATGTAGATTAGTGTAAAAAAAACTAAAAATTTGTTTATTTGTTAAAAGTGTTAACTTACTACAGAATGGATATATGCCACTAGTATCCAAAAACACAGTGGTCCTAACAGGTCCTCCTTTCATCCTTTCTTTCAAAACATCTTTAAGTAGCTTGGCTTGATAACCTGAGATTTGAGAAATAGAACATTAGAAATTGGATTTCCATCAAATAACAAAAATGTCAAATCACTAAAGTAACTAAAAGATCAGTGTGTATAATCATCATCATGATCGTTGTGGATTTTGATAGCTTAAAAAGCATTTTTTCAAATCATGCAGCATTTCATTTATTTTAATTACAATAACAACTCTTAAATTCAGGATTCACAAATAAATCTGCTCCCTCAAAATCTTATCAGAGCTTAGCATACTCCATTCATATGGCTATAGTCCATTTGTAGAAGTTTTACTGTTATAAATTCAGAATTTTACCTGTAATTCTTTCTAATAAATTCAGCAGAGTAAATTGACTACATAAAACTTAAACATACAATATAGCTCCATGAGTATAGCTCCCTAATTCTCCAATACGTATAATACATACAGATATGGCATGCGTGTGCATACGTTATATATATTATATATATATACAGTATAGGTATACTTTACATGTACTGTATATTGTGCATATAATATACATATTTCAGATAAATATATTATGTGTACATGTAGAATATTTATTATAATATGTTGATATATTGATAAAAATTACTTATAAAATAAACTTTATATTAATATATATTTATATGCCTCACGTATTTCTTTGTTCCCATATTGCTACCTCCAAATTTGAGATTTGAATATGGTAGAAAGAATAGTAAATTAAGAATTCAGAGGTTTTACTCAAGTTCTAACTTATGCCTTTATGTAATTTATATATTCACTCTGGCTTACAATTTTCTCATTACATGGAAGAAGGATGGGACCAGAAAAGCAATCCACAACAGGAGGTCTGAAGAAAACTAATCCCACATGATGTCTTATAGACAGAAAAGTCTATGAGAAAAATCAAATTGGCAATGCCTGAACGGTGCATACCCCTCCTAGGGTGTTCTCAATGCGTGCTAATCGTGCTTCAAAATTTGGTTTAATTTAGCCTTTGTGATCACTACCCATTCCTTGAACCCCTTGGGCTTTGGAAACATCTCTGGAGAATTCTGCCACGATACTGACCAGATGTTTACATGCTCATGGCATGCTTGGATCTGGTGCTCTCTTTGAAAAACCCTGAGTAAACAGCCTCTGAAATTCTTTCCAGTTCCAATATTATATTTTTATGTGGATTTTTTTCTCTATAATTTCCTATTGGCAGGTTTTAGTTATCAGAAGTAGCAATACTGAACTGCTCTTAGCAAGTTTTATCCATTTAGAAGGTGTGAACCATGTAACCATGTTTCATGTCTACTTGCTGATAGCAAATGAGAAGCTAACCATGGCTCACACCTCTTCACTTGTTCCTAAGACCTCCAAAAAACAAAACAAAAACAAACAAACAAACAAAAACACACCTCGGTGTTGCCAAGACTGTGCAAGTTTCTTTCTTTAAGTGAAAATATAGTTGGATGATAGTTAGATATTTTTGTACATCAGAAACAAGGATCATTATAAAACCACCTAATCTGCCCACTACACTGAACATATAAAGGCAGTTGATCATGTTCCTCTCATTAAATATATTAAAAATGTTTAGTAGGGAATGATATGTTTACTCTGTACCACATCTCTACAGATATTTTTTCCATAAATGGTCATTTATTAACAAGTAAACAGAGTACACAGTTTAGCTTCCAGTAGAAAATACTAACAATTATGTTATTCATATTAAATAAGAATGATAGTAACTATAATTATCTCTCTTACCCAGCCAAGGACATGATTTTTCCTTAAAACTGTCACAGTCCACACATAAGCTAGTCTTGTAATCTTTGTATGAATGGCAAGGAAATGAAATAAAATTGCAGTTTGTTTCCAAAGATGCCATGAACAAGTGAACTGCTCTCTCGTGGTTGCATTTAATAAATTTAATTCCTTAAGAGTTAAAAAAAATAAAAGCAAAGAACTGTAGATGTATTAATCCATGTTCAAGTGCATTTAAAAACACAGATGAAGTTTTGCTAAATACTATGTACCTTATGAATATTACTGACTATAATACACAGTTTTATGTCAAACCACTAAACAAATAGTACCAATGAAAACTTAAATTTAGTATGTCTTTTGCATGAGATTTATAATAAATTTTTAAAGTAATAATTAACACAGCAAAAATGTTTCATTTCAGTGTTTCACAAGCTCTACACAGTGCTACTATACTTAATCACTAGTGTACACATCTTTTCCTTCTAATCCTGTACTCCTAATGTTTCCACCTAATGACAAAGATGATCATGAAACCAGGTGACATTAAAACTTTATTACCTTCCTTTTCTTTTCCAACCTTACACATCCTCATCCTTTTCACCAAACTTCTTTTGCTACAGAGGCCTTTGGTCACATGTTATTTGACCAGCTGCCGTTGTGGACCTGAGAACATTTCTTGCAATGGCTCTGACGTGAACCAAATTCCACACCCAGGGAAGCTGCGCGGCTATCTTTATGTACAGAACAATCAAGTGTCAAGGGATTTTAAATTTCTTTGTACAGTAATATTGTGATGGTTAAGATTAAATCCTGAGATCAAAGTGTTATTATATGATACTTTAGCTATGTGTGCTTCCTCAGTGACTTACAACTTCTCCTAATGTTTAAAATGATGAACTAAAATATTAAATTATAATATAAGAGGTCTCATCCATGACCAAATGGATGTCTACTAGTAACCTTTATGAACTAAGCATGGTCAAATTAAACCACTGTTAACCAATAACTCTCCTGAGTCATGGGCAATGATGATGAAATCAAAACACTGCCTACAGATGAAGAGGGGAAAAGTAAGTTATTTTCTTTCATCATTTCAAATATTATGTAATTCATTCAAAAATACTGTCAGTATACCTGAGAAAATTGATTTAGGACAGCCAGGTTGTTTCTTTCCTCCATTTGGATAAAAATCTATATGTCCCAAGGGCTCTCGAATGCCTAAACCTGAGAAGAAAAGCACCCAAGGATCATAATGTGTATATAATCAGGTGAATAGCTTGCATAAAACAAAATATCCTATAAAATCCATTCAAAGTTATTCTTTAAATATTAGAATTGAAAATAAGTGTTTTTATAAAGATAAGGTTTACTTCTATAAATTCTTCATGAAAAGTATATTTCATAAATTTAACATGTTTGCCAGTCACCAGTTTACTATGGGTCAGTCACAGTTTTTTGTGGTATGAACACATAAGTGAAAAAAGAAATAGAGCAAAATTACTTGCAGTGACAAATATTTTATAGTGGAAGGAAACCATAATAAACAAGTAAATACAGAGTATGTCAAACAATAATAAGTGCTACGGAGAACAGTTCAGTAGAATAAGAGGACAGGAAGGGTCTAGTGAGGGTGGTAGTTGCATGTTTAAGTTATTTGGTTAAGGAATTTGCTACTTGAAGAAGGTGGAGTGGAGCAAAAATGTGAAGGATGTGAGGCGGTGAGCCCAGTGGATATTTGTGTGAATATGCTCGGGGAAGAAGCCAGCGTGGCTGAAGCCTAACGTGTAACAGGGAGCTTCGGAGCAAAGGAAGCCAAGTCCTACAGAGCCTTTTCGATCAGTGTGATGATTTGCTTTCACTTTGGGTCATAATTTTTAAGATCTGCTGGTGCTGGATGCACTAACTGGAAAAAAATCTAAAAACTAAGCTGCCTCGGCTGGAGCAGTTTGAGTCAGAGTGACATGAAACTCATAGCTTTGATTCAAGGGCTTGTGTAGCCCTGTAGATCATTGGAGCACTGGCGAATGTACTGATTCTGAGCCGGTTACCAGCACATAACTCAGAGAAGCCTTAACAGTGAAAAGGGCTAGCAAGCCCAGAATACTCAGGACTGTGATTTGATACAAAATTGTGCTGCCAAATAAGATTACAATGCTTTATTCTGGGGCACAAAAGATTTCCTACAACACAGTGAACTCATGAAAGAGATCAATCATAGATTTAGTATAAAACAAAGATATTTGATTCTGACAGTAAGGGTTTAGATACTGCAACTTGACTTAGTTCTGGTATGTAACAGAACCTCTGATGAGTTGTTAGTAGCACATTAGAACACTGGACATGTACACTGAGGCTGGGGAGAGGGGAGTTATAAAAATAAGAAAAAAAAAATAACAGTGTTAGAGAACTGTGAAATTTCCTCATATTTGAACTCCACATGGAGTTCCAAGACTAGGGGTTTCCAGTTTGCAACCGTCATTTTCTCCAATCTGCCACTGAAGGAGACTCAAACCAACAGCGCTCCTTAGGAATCAGAGGGGAAAAAAAGAAATTTGTCATTAACTTACAAGCAGCCCTTGATTCAGGCATGTTATTTCCCTTTTATCAGATGGGTGGGGGGCAGCTTGGTCTGTTTAGATCATTCATTCTCTTAGTTTCAAGAAGGGTGGGGAGAGCAGCTATGACTTTTTAATTTTCCTTTTATTGTAAAATATAAGGCACATGCAGAAAAAGAACATTCAACATAAATCTATAGGCTAATTATTATAAAGCAAACAGCCATGGGGCTACCACACTCATGTAAAGAAATAACACCTAGAAGCCCCCATTGTGCCCTTACCCAGCCACAAGTTTCTTTCTGTCCCCTAATCGCTAACCCATCCTCTTTTTTAAAGTAAAATCATTTGTTGTTATTATTTTATTTTATTTTATTTTTTGAGATGGAGTCTGACTCTGTCGCTCAGGCTGGAGTGCAATGGCATGATCTCCTCTCACTGTGACCTCTGCCTACCGAGTTCAAGCAATTCTCCTGCCTCAGCCTCCCGAGTAGCTGGGACTACAGGCACGTGCCACCATGCCCAGCTAATTTTTGGTATTTTTAGCAGAGATGGAGTTTCACCATGCTGGCCAGGCTGGTCTCGAACTCCTGACCTCATGATCCCCCCGCCTCGGCCTCCCAAAGTGCTGGGATTACAGGTGTGAGCCACTGCACTCAGCCTGTTTTTCTTCTTTACCTTCTAAGGATGACTCCCAAAACCCTATAGTTTAGATTTCCCCTTTGAAAAAATTATGAACTTACTCATATTTTATGTATGATTTTGTTTCTGGCTTTTTAGATTATTACTATGTTTGTGCTATTAATCCACATTGTCAGGTGTAAAAACAGTAATGTATTGTCATATAGTATTTCATTGTATGAACATATCACAGTTTATTTTTCCATTATCCTATTGTGGTACATTTGTGTTGTTTCCAATTTGGGGCTAATGTGTTTGAACTATGAACATTTTGAACATATATATTAAAGCATACATGAAGGTACATCAGTTGGTTATATACCTAGGACTGGAATTGTTATAGAATATGAGTATCTTTGATTTAATACACAATGCTGAATAGTTATACCACATCTTTGCCAATAAATGCTCTTGTCAAACTTTTGAATTTTAAGCATATGGCTTCTTATGTGGGTTTTAATTTGTATTTGTTTCTAACTTTAAGAACTTTTTATACGTTTATTGCCTATTCAGATGTATCCTTCCTAATGTCCTTTTTCTTAATTAGGTTATCTTTGTCTTTATTATTGACTGACAGTGGGTCTTTATCTCTTTTCCTGCTTTTTTTTTATGGCTTGCTGTTCACATTCTTCAAATATTTATAACATTCTCAATTTTTATATAATCTGACATTTTAATCTTTTCATTTGGGTTAGAGATTTTTGTGTACTTTGGGAAAATATTATTCATTATCCCAGTGTTACGAAGGCTTTAAAATAATCGTAAACCATTTATTTTCTTTCACATTTATGCATACCACAAGGAAATAATTTTTGTGTTTTACATGAGTGCAAGGTTTTTTTTCAGCTTCAGAATCCAGTTGATGGAAACAGAACCACGTAATTACTGATACTAGCTGCGTCTTCTCTTTTTGTTCTGTTTTTTCTCTCCAAGAATTTATTTTTAGAAGAGATGTATGAAGTTCAAGCATTCTATGTTCCTTTCATTGTATGGAAAGAAGGCAAAAGTGATATAAATAAATTTTAAAATAATAATTAATTTTTATCTTTTCTAAAGTGCAAATTTTGGCTTTTTAAAGCATCTGCAATTCATAATTTTTATTCCATTAATTTCTTTGGTATGTTTAATATTTGCTTCTTTCTTCATTTCTGTGTGTTTATATTGTTTAATTCTTAATTTTTCAAGATTATTAGATTAGTGATTGATTTTCAGCCTTTTAAAAAGCTGTACCAAAACTTATACATTAACTTCTAGACATGAGCTTTGCTGAACATCCAACAAACGTTTTAATATGCAATAATGTGAATATCAATTCAAAATATTTCATATTTATATTATTTATTATTTGTATTCATTAGTTATTTTGTGTGATTTTTCACTTTCTAAAACGTATGGATTTCAGTTATATCTTTGTTATTTATTTGGATTAAGTGCATTAAAGATAGAGAAGATTACTCTATGATTTCTACACTTTGAAATGTTTGAGAATATTGTTTTTTTTCCAGATCCAAACATTTTTATTTGCTTTCAATTCTTTTTTGTTTGTTTGTTACATTTGGCTAATGCCCTCATAGCTCTGATTATATTTATTTATGTATTCTTTTATTATTATTATTATTATTATACTTTAAGTTCTATGGTACATGTGCACTACCTGTGGGTTTGTTACATATATATACATGTGCCATGTTGGTGTGCTGCACCCATTAACTTGTCATTTACATTAGGTATATCGAAATGTTTCAGCATTTTTTTAAGGCTCGGTATATGGTTAACTTTAGGTAAAATATCCATGTGTGTTTCAGAAGACTGTAAATTCCGCAGTTCTCAAGTGTAATGTTCTATAAATGTCTATGAGATCAATTGTGTTAATTAAAATTATTCCCTATGATTATGCAGTTAAAAAGTTTATTCAATTTTTGTCCTTCATTAGCCTGGAAGTACTCTTTTATTCTTTTCTTGCTAGATACCCTAAAGATTCAACAGGAATACTATACTTATGAACCTCAGTTATTGAAGGTCATTTTCACCTTCTTTCTATACAATGAAAGGAACACAGAAAGCTTGAAATTCATTTATCGCCCAAAATCATATGCTATTTTAGCTTATTTTAATTTTCTCTATATTTCAAATCCATAAAAAATTATTAACAGTATTTTATGCCATCAGTATATGCTTAGATTTAACTAGTTCATTGTTCTTCCTTCCTAAATAGCCACAATCTAAGAATAATTCTCTTTTTGCCTGAAGAATACATTCTGCTCATGAATATCTGAAGAGTAACCTTTCTGCTCATGATAAATACATTCAAGAATAAATGTATTTTGTTTCAGACAGTTTAAATTTGTCTGAAACAGAATACATTTATTCTTGAAACAGATTGGGATACTATCTTAGCAGTTGTTTCCTTTCACCATATGGAAGCAACCGTTCTGTTGTTTCCTATATTCCATTGTTTCTGATGAGAACTCAGTTGTAACTCTGGTCAATCTTATTCACCTTATTTAAATAAACTTGTATGGTTTGATGATGGACTTTTCTTCAATTCACTATCATTCATCTAAATGAAGATTAATCTTTATTATTTTTGCTTCAAGTGCGCCTGGCTATCTTGGATGCTAAACATTTATTTTAAACTGTTTTTGTAAAATTAATTTGAGACTGAATTATGTGAATTTCCTACAAAGAAGGCTATTGTTTGCTTCTGTCAGATAACTAGGAGCTCTAACAATTCAGAATCTACTTAAACAAAAACTCAGTAAATGTGATTTTGGCGGAGGCAACTCAGATAACTAGAAGCTTTCTGCAGACCATAAGAAGGCTGGTTTGTTCAGCTTTACTCATGATTCTGTAATGTCCTTTGGAGTTCCAGACAAGAATAACAGATGAGATGTTTTGCAAACCCAATATGAGGGTTTCAAAAGCATCTATCTTTTGGATATTGGACTCATAATTTTCCCCAATATCTCAACAAGAATGTATGCCGTAATTATCTAATCCACAAATTTGAAAGGCCACATGGTTTTTTGAACACTCACAACTGAGTAAAAATGAGGATTATTGGCAAGTAGAAGATGTGGTCATTGTCTAGTATTCAAGGAAAAGGCAGTTCACCAGGTATGTGCTGAGTCCACGCATATCATTCAGAAATTTCTCAGGACAGGTACATATGCAATATCAAAAATCTGTGTTTCTTATTTGTGATAGTCATAAAGATCAATCCAATGTTCCAACTATGTGGCCTCTAGTGGCAGGTTAGATCTGATAGGTTGCATCATCAAAAGATGTTGAGAATATAAGAAAATCCAAGACAGTTCATTAGGATAAGTAAAAAATGCAAACAAAAATAATAAGAAGTATGAAGAGCTAAGTCAAAAGGCCATAGGCAGAATTGAAGTTAGTGTTGTGGGAAGTCAGGGACCCCAAATGGAGGGATCGGCTGGAGCCGTGGCAGAGGAATATAAATTGTGAAGATTTCATGGACATTTATCAGTTCCCAAATAATACTTTCATAATTTCTTATGCCTGTCTTTACTTTAATCCCTTAATCCTGTTATCTTCATAAGTTGAGGATATAGGTCACCTCAGGACCACTGTGATAACTGTGTTAACTGTATAAATTGATTGTAAAACGTGCGTGTTTGAATAACATGAAATCAGTGCACCTTGAAAAAGAACAGAATAACAGTGACTTTTAGGGAACAAGGGAAGACAACCATAAGTTCTGACTGCCTGTGGGGCTGGGCAAAAAGAGTCATATTTTTCTTCTTGCAGAGAGCCTATAAATGGACGTGCAAGTAGGAGAGATATTGCTAAATTCTTTTCTTAGCAAAGAATATTAATACTCTGGCAAAGGAATGCATTCCTGGGGGGGAGGTCTATAAACGGCCACTCTGGGAATGTCTGTCTTATGTGGTTGAGATAAGGACTGAGATACGCCCTGGTCTCCTGCAGTACTCTCAGGCTTACTAGGGTGGGGAAAAACTCCGCCCTGGTAATTTGTGGTCAGACCAGTTCTCTGCTCTCAAACCCTATTTTCTGTTGTCTAAGATGTTTGTCAAGAAAAAACGTGCTGCACTGAACATAGAACCTTATCGGTAGTTCTGCTTTTTGCCCTTTGAAGCATGTGATCTTTGTACCTACTCCCTGTTCTTACACTCTTTCCCCTTTTATTTTTTTGAGATGGAGTCTTGCTCTGTTGCCCAGGCTGCAGTGCAGTGGCGCAATCTCGGCTTACTGCAAGCTCCGCCTCCCGGGTCCACACCATCCTCCTGCCTCAGCCTCCCAAGTAGCTGGGTCTACAGTCACCCTCCACCACGCCTGGCTAATTTTTTGCATTTTTAGTAGAGACGGGGTTTCACTGTGTTAGCCAGGATGGTCTCAATCTCCTGATCTTGTGATCTGCCTGCCTCCACCTCCCAAAGTGCTGGGATTACAGGCATGAGCCACGGCACCCAGCCTCTTTCCCCTTTTTAAAACCCTTAATAAAAACTTGCTGGTTTGAGGTTCAGGCGGGCATCACAGTCCTACCGACATGTAATGTCACCCCTGGCAGACCAGCTGTAAAATTCTTCTCGTTATACTGTCTCTCTTTATTTCTCAGATGGCCAACACTTATGGAAAATAGAAAGAACCTACGTTGAAATATTGGGGGTGGGTTCCCCCAATAAGTTAGAGTTTCAGAAAAAATTCATACAAGAGATTACAGATTAATTGGCCAATAGGTATATTGTATGTGGATGTGCCAAGCTGATATAAAGAGTTGGAGATAATAAAGACATGAGAGGTTTGGATAACACTACAACTATGACTCCTTTGGTTTTGACTGCTTATAGAAGTAGGTGAACATAGATTCCAAATAAGGAGCAGAATTACCACTGGAGTCTCAATCTATTGACATGTAGTCATGGGGGTTGAAAAATTGCGTCTATGGCATTACGTATTTCACACACACACACACGCACACACACACACACACACCCTAGTATGGTAGTATAGATTACCACAAGATTAATTCAGAGGAGCAATCTTAGTGTCACTGCCCTTGTCTCTATCTGAGCACCATATCCTCTCCTGATTCAGTTTATAATAATATACTGGTTAAGCGCATCATCTGGAATCAAAACATATGATTTCAAATTCTGACTCTGCCACTTACTGACCTTACAACCTTTATTCTAGCTTCCTCAACTGTAAATGGAATGATAGTTGTTATCTATCTAATGGAAATTTAGTAGGATTCACTAATTAATTCATACAAGCACTTAAAACACTACACTGCTTAATGTATAGGAAGTGCTCAATAAATATTAGTATCAACAAATTCAAATCAGGAAAGGCATGAAGACAGTCTGTTTCTTAAAAGTGTCTGTTCAGTTTTACTCTGGCCAAAAATCCAAAACCCTGTTAGAGATTTTCAGCTAAGATAATTAAAACAACAGAAAATTATTTCCTTACATTTAAGGAAGACTATTCTTTATTTGTGGCTGAAATGCTGTGTTCAGTTCTAGTTGATATATATCACAGCAGGAAAATAAGTGGGTAGAATGGTAACCTAAATACATCAGGAACGTTAAACATGGGGGAAAATGTGATCAAATCAATAAATTTGTCAACAGCATGAACAGAATGAACTCTTAGTTATTTATTTCAGTGTTTTAGGATGATATGACACATCTTGAAACCTGAAGGAGGCAAACTGAAGTCAAAGAGTGCCATTTGACAATGCAGGAAATCACTAACCCTAAGAAATATTACTTAGGAAATATTATCATTCTATAATTACAGATTTAAAATCATTTTATCCATGATGTTTTTTCTTCTTATGCTATCCCCTTGCCCAGGGTCTACATTTTCCTTTTTATTTTCAAATAATTAGGTAACAAATCCTGATTTGTTACCATTGGAGTTAGAATGGATGACATCCACAAACTTTGCATCAGTGTAATCCAATCTTTTATGTGGCGGTTTTCTGGAGAACTTTGGCCCAGCAGGGTCAAGACCTGGAAAGCAAGAAAGAAACTATCAGTCTAATCAAGTCTACAGAGCTCCTTACATTGCATACTTCCATTATTACTACATTATAAACATAAAAAACATTTATACTTTTAGTTTAAACCTATCCAAAACGTATCTAAAACAAATGAAAGTGGATGAACAGCAAGTAATTTCATTATTTGAATACTACTACTAACCTTCAGAACTTTTCAGGTTAAGCCACAACAAAATATTGTAGGATTTTTTGAAGAATTTTTATGTGAGACTGAATTAGGAGTAATACAGTAGTTTACATTTAATAATAACTACAACTATTTCTCCTGAAGGAAAAAAAAATGAATACCATCTGGTTCTTTCTTGAACTCTGTACCTTACTAGCTCACTCCGGATTTATCCGTAGACCTGAAAAGCTTTTACAGGTGCCAAATATAATTTGGGCTATGGGATAAACCATGTTATCTTATCCATTTCTCATAAGACTTTCTCACACACTCTTAAGAAAAGAAAAATATATTTTAAATTCCATGGAGTGTGAATATTATTTCTGGGGTATCCTAATTTCTAAATAAAATTCTAGGCTCATGACTTTCTGGGAACTGTCAAAAGCGGAGAGAGAAGATAAAATTCAGTTTCTTGAGAACATCTATACAATGAAGAAACAATTATCTTAAAAGATATTTGAAAGTAAAATATAATATTTTTCATTTCAAACACCTCTATTATCCCCATTTTATTTAACCCACTTGACTGAATGAGACAGAATCATCTGTCTTCCTATAAATTATTCTGATGTAGAACCTCCATGTTTGGTGGCCTTTTAGTCCCTGATGATTGCCTGGTATTTGGGGCCATTCAAACTAGACTAGTACGTGTAAACACAATTTAAGTACAAATTGAGCAAGTGTGGTTTTTGAAATAGAATGGGCTTTAAGCACTAGGGAACTTTGTATAAATAAATCCTGGCTAAACTGCTACTTCTTGACCCTCCTACATTCATTCAGTTAATTTGTTTTCACACGTTTGTTAACATTAAAACTAAACAGAGTTAAGTAAGGATATGCTTAAGGTTTGTAAAGGTAACTATCTATATGTTATTCACCTCTCTCCCCCTTCTTTGAAACTTAACTAAAGACAGTATTTTCTTTTATCAACACTTAAAGTTATTATAAGTCTTTTATGGCCATATATATGAATAATTGCTTTTTTTTTTTCAAAACAAAAAAGGTAAATTGGTTGAAAGGAATATTATCCTCCTATTCCTAAAATCACTACCACTCATAGAGGAAAGAATGAAAATCCATGTCAGCCTTATTAGATGACCGAGTTTTCTGGATGCAGTAACTTTGTTATAGAAGTATGAAGGGGGACCCAGAGCCCCTCAAATTGGATACAACTCCTGATTCCTTTGTAGCATTCAAGTAAAAATTTTTAGAGAGTTGAAATGCATCAGTTTGTGATAACTAAGTAAATAGTTATATTCTTAGCTAATACATAAAGTATTTTTGTTCAATAGGTCACATTTACTACTGTATTCTTAGGATAGTATGTCCTTAAAATTTAGCCGGGACTACAGAAATAGATATTTTTCTCCCATTTCCATTTGGGTAACTTAAGCTCTGTTGAGAGCTTAACAAAACTTCAGAGTCTAACTAAAACAAAGCCAATATTTAAATATAACATAGAAAATAATAAATGTTTGTACATAATTTCTATTGAGTAATTATTGTACCCACTAAATTTTAAGTAAAGTGGCTGGGCACAGTGGCTCACGCCTGTAATCCAAGCACTTTGGAAGGCCGAGGTGGGCAGATTTCTTGAAGTCAGGAGTTCGAGACCAATCTGGCCAACATGGTGAGACACTGTCTCTATTTAAAAAAAACAAAAATTAGCCGGTGTGGTAGCAGGTGCCTTTAATCCCAGCTACTCGGGAGGCTGAGGCAGGCGAATCACTTGAGCCCAGAAGGCAGAGGTTGCAGTGAGCTAAGATTGCACCACTGCACTCCAGCCTGGACAACAGAGTGAGACTCTGTCTCAAAAAAAAAAGAAAAAAGAAAAAAGAAAAAAAAATTAGCAAAGTAACTTCTGAGACTTAAAAGTATGCTAAAGTAATAATTTTATAAAAATAATTTTACCTGTTATTCTCCCAAGTTGACCATGAAATATCTTTCCAACAAATCCACTAATATGAGCCCCTAAGCTCATACCTATGAAATGAAAATTGTCAAGAGATGCACCATGCTTCTGCAATTAAAAAGGCAATATTACAGTATTCATTTCAAGTAATAACAAATCATGCCTCCCTCATATATCAACATTTTAAAATTCATTATTTTTTCTGGCTTAATTCATTTTGAGGATATAGGGAAAGAGACTTTACAATTTCAAAACGACTATATCTTTGTTCAATTTTTGCCTAAAATATTTGATTTTTTTAATTCATTTTCAATATCAATTTTTATTTTAAAATTGTATCATCTCATGCAGAACAGTATATGCAAAATACAATTAATAAGCAAAGTGTTTTATAATAATCAACATTACTAGGTGTTTACTTTCTGCTAGCTACTTCGATATGGACCTTATAAAGTTAATATTTAATACTTCCAACTTCATTATGAGTTATTCATTTTTATCCTAATGCCTAAAACTGTCAGCAGCACCTATTAAATGCTAAATAAATAACATTGGATCAATTCCCATTTTATTAAGGAAACAGTGTCAGAAGTAACAACTTTCCCAAAGCCACATGGATTCATGAGACGAAAAGATAGATTCCAATTTGCTGTGGACTGAATGTTTGTATCTCCCTAAAATTCATATGTTGGAATTCTAATCCTCAAGGTGATGATATTTGGAGGTGAGGCCTTCTTGTGGGTTGGGAGAATTATGTCATGAGTGTGGAACCCTCATGAAAGGGATTAGTGCCCAGATAGAAGACACCTGAGGGATCTCCTTCGACTCTTCCACCATGTGAGGACACAGTGAAAAGGCATAATCTGCGAACCAGGAACTGGGCCCTCACCAGACACTGAATCTGCTGATGCCTTCTTCTTGGATGTCTCAGACCCCAGAACTCTGAGAAATAAATTTTTGTTGTTTATAAGCTACCTAGCCTATGGTATTTTGTTATAGCAGCCCAAATGGACTAAAACACAAGCCTAGATCTCACTCCAAAATTTATGCTAATTTGTTTTCTTGTTTTATCTGATCAGGTTGTGTCAAAAACCTCAGGAAGATTCACAAAAGTTGAATAATAATTCTCACTTCAGAGATGATAAAATTAATTTCATGGATTTTAGGTGACTTCCCCTGATCACCAGCTAAGGAGTGATGCGTCCAATCTTCCAAGGCCGACGTCTGAATACCTCTTAGTCTCAGCTCCAGGAAGGGAAATAGGAGACTACATGAGAGTGTACTTCCACCACACTCTTCGGGAGCTAGTGTGAGACCTGTGGGCAGATCATGGTCCAGTCCACACAGTGACATGTCTGATGGCTTACAGAAAGATGCGGAGCACTTGCCACTAATGAAAAACTACACTCAGGCTTTCAAGGCACAAGGTTATGATTTCCTTCAGATCTCACAGCCATGCCCCAAACCAGGAGGGAGTATCTCTCAAGACTCCAATGCTGCTGGTCATTTAAATCTTCCTCTGTAATATGAAGCCTCTGTAAGCAAAGGCACTGTTAGAATTTTATCTAATATTACAAATTTTCCTAAATATTTCTATTTAACATTCACATTCTCCACACTTTGAGGCACACATTCATTAGTTGAGAAAACACTAGTAACATCAGGAAAAATCAGTGATGTAATTAAGTCTGTTGATGGGGATGGTTGAATCAATTATCTCCTCTGTCTGTCTACAGCAAAGGTATTGTTTTGTTCAAATTTGGGGGTGTAAAAATAATAATGAAAGTTGATCTTACTCAATGATGACTCAATGTCACCCACTGATTAAGCACATATATATTAATTCAATATTCATATAAATATTTTTGTAACATTTTGTTATTCTATATTTACAAATAAGGAAATGCAGCACAGAGAGGCTATGTAATTGTTCAAAATTACAGATGATAAAAAATGGACATATACTTTGAACCCATCCAGTCTGACCCCTGGCCACTACACATAACTGCTTCTTGGAAATGTTGTTATTTGTTCAGTTTTTAGCAGAGTCTGGAAAGTTCAGCACAACACAACTCAAGTTCAAATTTCAAGCCCAATAATGCCCCCAAACCAGATAGCACCCTTCCTTCTCTCAAATACCCACGACTACCTACTTTCTTTTAGGATCGACATGGATCTCCCTAAGGGTTGACTTTGTAAACAAAAATCATTCACAATACAGATAACATAGAACTGGCCTGAACTTTATTTGATCCATTCAAATCCTGAGCAGACTTGAATTAATCTGAGGTCTGCCTCCAAAGTTGACAGAAGTATGCTACTTTTCAAAATGATTTTTTGCCTGTAATCTCACCAATTTGGGAGGCCGAGGTGGGCGGATCACCTGAGGTCAGGAGTTCGAGACCAGCCTGGCCAACATGGTGAAACCTTGTCTCTACTGAAAATACAAAAATTAGCTGGGCATTGTGGTGGGCACCTGTAATCCCAGCTACTCAGGAAAACCACTTGAACTTGGGAGGTGTAGGCTGCAGTGAGCCAAGATCGTGCCACTGCACTCCAGCTTGGGTGACAGAGTGAGACTCTGTCTCAAAAAAAAAAGAAAAAGAAAAAAGGATTTTTTCTTTACTTTTACAGATTCACACTTAATTATATGCCAATATTTTAGCCATATATTTTTAAAGATACTTGAAGAATGTAATAATTGTAAAGTTTATTTCCCCCACCCACCACATAGGATAACTATTTTATTCTGAGGTTGGTATAGGTAGAGTTAAAAGAAATCTCAGAAGATTTTTAAATAAAACATAATAACTACTAAATTTTAATATAATGTTTTAAAATAACACAGGATATTTTTCTAGGTATAGAATTATTCATTTAGGCAGACAAAGAAAAGATGGCTGCATACATTAGTATATTAAACCAGTAATTGTTAATGCTTATGGGGAAAAGTATATCGTTTATTATCACTTTGTGGTATTGAATGTAACACACTGTATATTGTATAGCATGTATAATACATAAAATTCCAAGACTTACCAAAAGATTTTTAATGTGCCCACTCAAACTCACAGCAACTTTTCTGGTGTTTTTAACCGCTCTATCATAAATAAAAGTTGTAGCACCCCGGTTCCAGTCAACTACAATTACATTCATATCTTCTTCATTCAGCAAAATGCTTACGAAGTTCTGAAGCCATGATGGGATGGAGCCCATTGGTCTGTATCCATGAACAAGCCAGACTGTTTTCTTTTGTGTGTTGAAATTAACATTAAGTGAGTTATTGTGTTCAAACAGTGGCTCAGCACAGTTTAGGTTGTTCCTTGTATACATCATCAGAATTATCTCTATTCTTGGAATAAATAAATCTCTGAAGGAATCCTTTATACTTAGATGAGAGAATTCAAGGCATGGTCTTTTATTCTCTGAAATAAAAAAATGTCAATCAAGTTAAGTACTGGGATAATATTTTACTCCTGTTGCTGTTGCAAAGAACAGAATTAAATGTGGAGTGTAGGGAGGACTTCATTTCATTAGCCCTTCAACATAATTTACTGAGCAACTGCAATGTTTAAGGTAATGCATTAATTATGTAAAAAGATTTTCTGAACTAAAAGTAATGGAAAATACAAATGTGATTGCTTAAAAATTTAAAAAGAGATTTTTATCTGTACAAAATATAACAATAACGGTGTGAGTGAAAACAGTAAGATTGTTAATAAAGTGCAATGGGTACTAATCAAAGTCGATAAATTGATCATAAGCTTTAACAAAAGTTTTACAGAATAGTCCTTGTATAATAAGCAATAGAATAAAATAAATTTAACCTAACTGGTCATCAATACAAAACAATAAAGTAATATTTTCCTCATAAAATTTAAAATGTTTTAGAAAATTAAATAATAAATATCAATATAACATGAATGTTGAGATCATAAGTTGATACAACATTCCTTTGAAATTTTACATGTGTGTGTTTACTGTACACATAAACTTAACAAATCTTTTTCTTAATTTTCTTTCTGTGACTTACCATTTGTAATAAGTGTAAAGACATTAATCACTGGGTTATGTATAATAGGACAATCCTTGTTTCTGATAAAACAGACTTTAAACCATCAAAGATCAAAAGAGACAAAGAAGGCCATTACATAATGGTAAAGGGATCAATTCAACAGGAAGAGCTAACTCTCCTAAATATATATGCACCCAATACAGGAGCACCCAGATTCATAAAGCAAGTCCTTAGAGACTTACAAAGAGACTTAGACTCCCATACAATAATAATGGGAGACTTCAACACTCCGCTGTCAACATTAGACAGATCAACGAGACAGAAAGTTAACAAGGATATCCAGGAATTGAACTCATCTCTGCACCAAGCGGACCTAATAGACATCTATAGAACTCTCCACCCCAAACC
>NW_016814854.1:1189817-1200120 GCF_001698545.2 Rhinopithecus bieti | reverse complement strand
AAAAAAAAAAAAAAAATTTCCAGGTCCCAAACAAAAAAAAAAAAATGTAAAACATCTTAAATCTCATCCTTATAGTATTTTCATCCATGTGTGCATTCTATCACTATTAACTATCTGTCTATATATTGCCCTATATACTTATCTATCTACCCTAGAAAGAACTAGGGCAAAAAATAAAATAACTAAACCAGATTTATAGTAAGAGTCATTGCTAGATGATGAAATGATGACTGCCTTTTGTTTTCTTTTTCACAGATTTTTGTGATTCTATTTTTTTTCACGATAAGCAAATAATTCCCACAGTGTTTTTTTCTAGATGATAGTATATGTTCATACTGCTTCTAGCACTTTAATTTGATAAGAATATTTAGGAAATAATTTTCAATCCATACCAAAATTCACAAAAGTATTAGTGCACTTTATGCCAGTAATTCCACTTTAAAGAATCTATCCCAGAAAAACATAGCAAAACAAGAGGTAACATGTATTATTTTAATACTGAGATAACATGCATTTCCTACAATAATTCTAGTTTTCAAGTATATTCACAATATTGTCACAATTGATTAGATGAAGAAAAATAAGGAAGGCAATGAAGGAGAAGTAAGACTTGCATTCCATTCCTATATTAACAGCTGATAGATATTTGGAAAAATTATTTCATTTGTTGTAAATATCAGAGAATGAGGAAGAGAAATATATTGAAACACAATACAATATGAAAGCAAGCTACACTGTGCAAATTGTGTAGGAAATCTATACATCCACCTTCCCACCACCTGGAATTCTGACAAGAATTTAATACATATCAATACCAATCAATACATCCAAAGTGCTGGTCCACTCCAAGCTAAAGTCAATTTTATCTGGCCCTAGAAAGAGTAATGAGGAATAAACCAGTAGGATCCTGGTGATAAATATAACAGAAATAAATCATCACCTAATACAATCAACAAAGATATCTATTATCTATTAACAGATACAAAAGTATTTTTCATTAGAATGCAAGAAAATTACATCTCAAAACCGGAGCAGGAATAAAAGTACAAAATTAGCTGGGCATGGTGGTGCATGCCTGTAATCCCAGCTACTCGTGAGGCTGAGGCAGCAGAATCCATTAAACCAGGGAGGTGGAGGTTGCAGTGAGCCAAGATTGTGCCACTGCACTCCAGCCTGAGCAACAGAGCGAGATGCGTCTCAAAAAAACAAAAAAAAAAAAAAAAAAAAAAAAAAAAAAAAAAAAAAANCAGAGTTATTGGCTCTTTGATTTGGAGAATACATTCATTTTCATCCTTACTTCAGAAAATAATCTATATTCTTGTGGGATAGGCAGCACTATACATGTATAGTCTTCTTTAAGGGCTAACTTGTTAAGGCTAACTTTTTTGCTCTCTGTCATAATACAGTCCAAAAAAAAAAAAAAAAAAAAAAAAAAAAAAAAAAAGAATCAAGAAAACAGCAATAGGATCGGATGAAAACACAGTAATGAAACATTCCAATTCAGAAAAGCAAAATGCAATTGCAAAATTAAAATCTGCATTATAAATGCTATAACAAACCATGGAAAGCTCTTCTTATAGTAAGAACTGAAGAAAGAAAGATATTAAAATTATTAAGGGAAACACAGATAGAGAACAGGGTCTGCTTAGTCAAATTAAAAATGATTGCTGTTCCCCTGAGGTAGGGGTGGTAATCATTTGAGGGTAAGAGAAAGTAGCAGCTACAACAACTAAGGAAATCAATGTATACAGGGATTTGCACATGGAAAAGGCTCACCATAATCTAGATAAAATCGGTTAATCAGACTCACCAAGAGACTTTCTAGAAACTGTTTTGGATTTCGATGAAAGAGAAAAATATCCTAAAAACATCAAGGCAGAAAATCCAAGTTACAAATCTCTATTTGTATGAAGGAATAAAAGTTCTAATGACTTCATAATTCTCTTTTTTAAAACAAAACATGAGATAGATAAAAATGTCATAAAGTGGAATGTTTTGTGCCCTAATAATTTTATACCTTTCCTAAAGTACACCACTCATAAAAGGCATAGTAAAGTCCCTGACATTGTCACTATTAAATAAATGTAGATTTATCAAAGACAAGATCCAGAGAAACTTTCGGTATACAAAGATTCAAAGTGAGTATGGAATAAAATTAGATATTGATTTTAAATTTATGAAACTGGGTAAAACATGAATGTGGTATCAAAAATCATTCTTGTACAGTATTTCCAAATTATACTAACAAGATGAGATGTCAGTTAAAAATACAGAGGAAATAAGCTTGTTGCAAAAATTCATCAACTGAGGGGTTTGCAAGATTATTATTTTTTGACTTTCATAGATACATAAGTAGGGATTTAAAAAAGATATTAAAAACCTTAAATGTTAAATGCTGTGCTATGTAAAATAGTACACATAAATTTCTACACACTAGAAAATATTAAGTTATAGCAAACAGTACATATATATACACAAGAAGTGAAAATGGAAATATACAAAGCAGAAAGAATGAAACAAAATGATGATATTACACTACAGAAAAGAATATATATGATATGTGAGCAGTTCTGTACCCTGCCTATTAAAAGCAAAAAATAAAATAAACATTTTTTAAAAAGTAACAAGATATTTAAAGGAGGTACACAGGCAATTTTAAATAAATAGAGAACTAAACGTATTCTATATAAAATAAAAATAAAATAGGTTGGTGTGTTATAGTGCAGTAATGGCACCAATTTACCACTCCTGAATCCTTCTCATTTCTCTTGGAAATTTTAGTTACATCATAAGTGGGGTGACTTGTTCCACTCCTTGATTCGGACACAAATGTAGGGCTTGCCCTAGAAAATAGAACCTTAGAAAACTTAATGCAAGCAGAGGTTTAAAATCAGCTTGTGCATGTGGGTTTGGACATCCTAACCTCTGCTATCACCGCAAAAGCATCCCTAGTCTGGCCTGTTAGAAAAGGAAAGACAGGTGTAACCGTGCAAAGTTCTCCAGTGTGCTAGGTTCTAGTTACCCCAGCTGACTGACAGTCATTCAATAGCCAGACATGAACTGAACCAGGAAAAACAGGGTTACCTAACCAACTCCCATATGACTCCATAAGTGTGAGTAATAGCTGCTTAACATCAAATCCCACTGAAAGTTAAGAGTTTTATTTTATTTTGGCATCACTGTGACATCATATTGTCGATTTCATCAGCAACATTAATATCAAGTAAAGAGAATAAAAACAAAAGTCATCACATGATACAGTGGGTGCGGTGGCTAATACCTATAATCCCACCACTTTGGGAGACCGAGCTGGGTGGGTCACCTGTGACCAGCCTGGCCAACATGGTAAAACCTCGTTTCTACTAAAAATACAAAAATTAGCTGGGTGTGGCAGTGGGCGCCTGTAATCCCAGCTACTTGGGAGGCTGAGGCAGGAGAATTGCTTGAACCTGGGAGGTGGAGGCTGCAGTGACCGAGATCACACCACTGCACTCCAGCCTGGGTAACAGAGCAAGACTCTGTCTCAAAACAAACAAACAAACAATAACAACAACAACAAAACAGTTATCAAATGATACACAAAATGGTAAACTAATGTATTGTCAAACTCTTGAACATTAAATTGATCCAATTCTGCTAGATTTAGGAACAGAAAGAGAAATAAAATTCTAGACAACAAAAACTTACAGGAATGCCTGATAAGATTATAAGTGGACTCTTCAGCAGAAACTTTGCAGGGCAGAAGGCAATGGAAATATACATTTTAAATGTTGAAAGAAAAACTATCAACCTAGAATTCCATATCCAACAAAATTATCCCTTAAAAATGAGGAAGAAATTAAAACATCCCAACACTCCCACACGAGCATAAGCTGGGAATTCCTTACCTCTAGACCCGCTCTACATGAAATGTTCATGCAAGTCCTTCACATTTAAATGAAAGTACACTAGACAAGTAACTAGAAGTCATACAAAAATATAAAAATATAAGGTTCTCTGGTAAAGACAAATATATGACAAATAAAAACAGTTTTGCTTTGTAACTTTACTTTATATTTTCTACAAGAATTAAAAGACAAATGCATAAAAATAATTATGAATGCATGTTAATGTTAATGAGTACACAATATATAATGATGTAATCTGTGTCATCAGTAAAACTAAGCAGGGGAGGGTGAAACTGTAAAGAAGTAGAGAATTTTGTTATGGTATTGGAGTTAAGTCAGTATCAATTTAAAAAAGATAATGACTTTTGGCTATTATTTGTAATCCTCAATGTAATCACAAAGAAAACATCTATGGAATATTTAAGAAAATGAGAAGAGAATCAAACCACGCTGCTACCAAAAAAAATCGATTAAACACAAAGAAAGGCAGTAGTGGAGGAAATGAGGGACAAAAAGCTTTAAGACATACAGAAAACTAATAACAAAGCGGTAAAAATAAATGCTTTGCTATCAATGATAATTTTAAATGTAAGTAGACTAAACAACCCCCCCAACTGAAAACATATTGGCAGAATGAATAAAAATCAGGATCAAACTATATGTTATCTACAAGAGACTCAGTTTAGATTTAAAGACATATACATTGAAACTCAAAGAATGAAAAAAGATATTCAATGCAAAATGTAACTAAAAGAGAGCAGAAATGCTGCACTAGTATCAAGCAAATTAAGTAAGTTAAAATCTGTTACAAGAGACAAATATATTAAAATGCTGAATCAGTAAAAATTCTTAGAAGAAAACAAAGGTGAAACCTTCATACGTTGGATTTGGCACTGATTTCTTGAATGTTACAAGAACAGAACCACAGGTGACAACCAAAAAAATGAGTAAATTGGACTTAATCAAAATAAAACTTTTATGCATCAAAGGACATTATCAACACAGTAAAAAGGCAACCAACTGAATATAAGAAAATATTTATTAATCATATATCTGATATGGGATTAATTCCAGAATATTATAATGAACTTCTATAACTCAACAATGAAAACACAAACAACCCAATCAAAACTGGGCAAAGAACTTAAATAGACATATCAATAAGGATATCCAAAAGTTCCCTAAGCTTATGAAAAGAAGCTCAATATCACTATCACTAATAATTGGGGAAACATAAATCAAACGTATAATGAGATGCCACTTCCTACCTATTATGATAACTTGCTAAAAATACACACACACACACAAAATGGAAAATAACAACTGTTGGTAAGGATGTACAGAAATTGGAACCATTGTACACTGTTGATGGGGATATAAAATGGCATAGCTGCTGTGGAAAATGGTATGGTGGCTCCTCAAAAACTGAAAATAAAATTACCGTATTATCCAGTAATTCCACTTCTGTATATACACCCAAAAGAATTGAAAACAGTAACTGGAAAAGATATTTGTATACCCATGTTTATAGAAGCATTATTTGCAATAGCTAAAAGGTGGAAGCCACACAAGTATCCATCAACAGGTGAATGAATAAACAAAACCGGGTAGATATCTAGAATGGAATATTGTTCAGCTTTGAAAAGGTGAAATTGACACATACTACAATAAGAATAACTTTGAAGACATTATGTCAAGTGCAAATAAACTGGACATAAAAGGACAAATACCATATAATTCAATTTAAATAAGATACCGAGAGCAGTCAAATTTATAGAGAAAGAAAGTAGGACTGTGGTTGCTCTGGGCTAGGGAAAAGGGGAAAGGAGGAATCATTTAATAGGCATAGAGTTGATGGGTACAGAATTTGGGTTTGAAAAGTTAAAAAATTCTGGCGATGGGTGATGATCATGGTTGCATGACAGTGTGCATGCAGTTAATGCCACTAACCTATAAACTTTAAAATGGCTAAAATGATCATTTTTTCTCTGTGTTTGACCACAATTGAAAGAAAACAAAACAAAACATTCAGAATCCAATTCCTGTCATTACAGATATCTCATCCTCTCATCCCAGATTTGCCTTACTGCTGTAAACAACGAGAACAGTGGATAAAACATATGCGAACAAAATTAGACACTGGACAACAAAAAACACAGAATTGTGATTGCTGAAAGGGAAGCAATTTATTTGAACCCTATAAACTCATAGCATTCTGCTTGGAGGTCGTTTCCAGACTGCTGTGTAAAAAGGGCTCAATTAATCGGAGCATAGCAGTCTTGTCAAGTTGGGGAGAAACATCAGAGTCTGGGAAGTCTGAGACAACTAGAATTTGAAAGGCAAAGTGCCAGAGAGGAAGGAGCCAGGCAGAAGAAAAGCTCTGAAATCTGCATAGGGGTCGTTTATATCTGGATGTTACTGGATCCATATGTTGCTGGATATGATCCTTTGCATACATGGGATAGAACCACAAAGAGCTGAAAGCTGAACAATTTTCGAAGTTACATTAGACTAGGAGAGATTGAAGTTCCAACTAGGCAAAGTAGGAAGACCTTAATAAACAGTAGGAACATTAAGCAGAATCCCTAGAATGGTCAGACTTTAGTTTAAATGGCACTAAACCAGGTCTAGAATAAAAGAGAACTTAGAGCCATCATCCTTCTCTCATTCTCCAAGCTCTGCTTGCTTTCATTCAGCCTCATTCTCTGACAAAGGACAGGCTATGTATATAATATTTAAGGAAAATGTTAACAATCTTGGGATAGGCAAAGGACTCTCATATAAGATACACAGTAAGCATGAAACAGAAAAAAGTGATAAATTGGAGCTTTACATGATAATACGTATCTTCTAAAAGGACATTGTTAAGAATATGAATATGCAGATTTGTGTATCTGAAAAACACTTGTATCTAGACTAACATGTATATGTATTATAAGAAAATTCAATGTTTCAATTGGCAAAATAGTTAAAGACATTTTACAAAAGATGGCATAATGTCTAAGAAGCTGAAGAAATGATACTCAACATCACTAGTCATCAAAACAACGTGATTTAAAACTAAAATAATCTACCATTACATACTCAGGAGAATGGCTAACATTAAAAACTGACAAAACCAACGAGGATGTAAAACAACTGAAACCACTGTATACTGCTGGGGAAAATGACAAAATGATACAATTATTGCTAATTTCTTATAATGTTCTATGCACTTATATGATCCCAAAAATTAACTTGTGGATGTTAATGCATGAGAAATATAAACATGTCCTTACTACATTTACAAGTTCATAGTGTTTTTTTGTTTTGTTTTGTTTTTATATAACGACACCAAATTGTAAAAAAAAAAAAAAAAAAAAAAAAGTCAATCAAGAAGTATAAGGGTAATTAAATTGTAATAAATTAATACTACCCAGCAATAAAAAGAAATAAACTTCTTATGCATGCAAAAACTTTGATGAATCACCAAGACTCCAGAAACAAAAAAGCACATATTTTAAATTTTCATGTATATGAAATTCTACAAAAGAAATATTTAATATAGTGTCATAAAGAAGGTCTGGGTTATATAGAACCAGAGGTGTGGAAGGGATTAATTGCAAAAAGCTAAATTTTAAGGGTGCAGGAAATGTTTTATATCTTGACTTTATGGTTGTTATATACCATAGGAAGTATGCACCTATTTTTTTTTTCAAAACTCATTAGGCCTGGTGCAGTGGCTCACATCTGTAATTCCAGAATTCCGAGAGGTCAAGGCAGGAGGATTGCTGGAGGCTAGGAGTTCAAGACCAGTCTGAGCAAGATAGTAAGACAATGTCTCTACAAAAAAACAAAAGTGAAAAATAAACCAGGTCTGGTAGTGTACACCTGTGGTCCTACCTACTCAGGAGGCTGAGGTAGGAGGATTGCCTGAACCCAAAAGATCAAGGCTCAGTGAGCCATGGTAGCACCACTGCACTCCAGCCTGGGCAACAGAAGAAGAACCTATCTCAGCAACAACAACAAAAAATAATCAAAGTACATTTAAATTGTATTTATACTAAACATCAATAAAATTAATTTTTAAAAACTTAAAGATCCAAAACTTTTTCAAATAATAGAAAAAATATAAAGTTCAACAAATAATTCTTAAAAGCTAGAATAACCCTAATGTCAAACATAAAGATAGGACAAATACACACACACACACCCCCCAGATAAATTAGATATGTCATTCTGACCCATACAACAATCTAAAGGCAAAATTCCCAAATCACAAAAATACAGAGCATAATAACACAAAATTAATTTATACTATTTTAAATACAAGTTAGAATAGAAGTATAACTTAATAAAATAACAAAATGCTTTTTTATTTTATGCCAATTGGAATAATCATACTAATGATAAAACACTAGTGCATATTTCCATTAAAATTAAGAAAGTATAAAAAGTGTCTGCTATCACACTACGTATTATTTTTTAATATTCTAACGTAGCATTAAGATTTGAAAAGTAGTAAGCTAAATATCATGATAAAATGTTGCGGGTGCTGACAGACAAAATAGCCAGTATAGAGGATAATGTAACTGACTGGCTAGAACTGAAAAACACACTACTTGTGATTGAATTTCATAATGCAATCACAGGTATTAACAGCAGAATAGACTAAGCAAAGGAAAGAATCTCAGGGCTAGAAGACTGCCTTTCTGAAATAAGACAGGCAGATAAGAGTAGAGAGAAAAGAATGAAAAGGAAGAATCTCAGAGAAATATGGGATCATGTAAAGATCTCAAATAAATCTATGACTCATTGGTGTACCTGAAAGAGATAGGGAGAATAGAATAAAATTGGAAAATATATTTTAGGATATCATCCAGAAGAATTTCCCCAACATACCTAGAGAGGCCAACGTTCAAATTCAGGAAATGCAAAGAACCCCAGTAAGATACTTTATAAGAAGATCATCCCCAAGACATATAATCCTCAGATTCTACAAGGTTGAAGTGAAAGAAAAATGTTAAAGGCAGTGAGAGAGAAAAACCAGGTCATCTACAAAGGGGAGCCATCAGACTAACAGAAGCCCTTTCAGCTGAAACCCTACAAGCCAGAAGAGATTGGGAGCCAATATTCAAGATTCTTAAAGAAAAGAAATTCCAGGCTAGAATTTCATATCTGGGCAAACTAAGCTTCATAAGCAAAAGAGATAGAAGATCTTTTTCAGACAAGCAAATGCTGAGGGAATTTGTTACCACCAGACCTTACAAGAGCTCTGGAATAAAGCACTAGATAGGGAAAGGAAAGATCATTACCAGCCATTACAAAAATATACTGAAGTACACAGACCACTGACACTATCAAGCAACCACATAAACAAGTCTGCAAAGTAACGAGCTAATATCATGATGACAGGATCAAATCCACATATATCAATACTAACCTTACATGTCAATGGGTTAAATGCCTCAATTAAAAGACACAGGGTGCCAAACTGAATAAAGTGCCAAGACCCATTTGTATGCTGTCTTCAAAAAACCCATCTCACATACAGTGACAAACATGGGTTCAAAATAAAGGGGTGGAGAAGAATCTACCAAGCAAATATAAAACAGAAAAAAAAAACAGGGGTTGCAATTCTAGTTTCTGACAAAACAGATTTTAAATCAACAAAGATCAAAAAAGACATTACAAAAAAGATCAAAGACATTACATAATCATAGAGGGTTCCATTCAACAAGAAAATCTACCCACCCTAAATATGTATGTACCCAACACAGGAGCACCCAGGTTTGTAAAGCATGCTCTTTCTCAGAGACCTTCAAAGGGACTTAGAATCCCACACAATAATAATGGGAGACTTCAACAACCCACTGACAATATGAGATACATTACTGAGACAGAAAATTAATAAAGATATCCAGTACCAGGACTCAGCACTGGATCAAATGGACCTGATAGCTCCACATAAAACAATAGAATATACATTTTTCTCAAGGCCACATGGCAAATACTCTAAAATCAGACACACAATTGAAAGTAAAACACTCCTCAGCAAAGCAAAAGAAATGAAATCATAACAAAAAGTCTCTCATACCACAGTGTAATCAAATTAGAACTACAATTTGGTTGCACACCTACAATTATCTGATCTTCAACAAACCTACCAAAAACGATAGGGAAGGATTCCCTATTGAAAAAGTGGTGCTGGGATAACTGATTGGCCTTATAAAGAAGATTGAAACTGGACTCTTTCCTTACATCACATACAAAAATTAACTGAAGAGGGATTAAAACATAAAATGTAAAACCCAACACTACAAAACCCTGAAAGACAACTTAGGCAATGCCATTCAGAACACAGACACAGGCTAAGACTTCATGACAAAAACACCAAAGGCAACTGCAACTAAAACAAAATTAATAAGTGGGATTTT
>NW_016814854.1:1181871-1189643 GCF_001698545.2 Rhinopithecus bieti | reverse complement strand
AAAGGCATTTATGTTGTTTTATTTAGCTAAGCCCATTTTATATGACGAAGTTCAGTTCTGGATTTTTTAAAAACAGCATTTAGTTTCACAGCACTAAACGTTTAAAATTTTTAACTTTTGGCTGTGTGAAATATTTTCAGGTTATATTTAATGTAATCATTCTTTTTTTTTTTGAGACGGAGTCTTGCTCTGCCGCCCAGGCTGGAGTGCAGTGGCCAGCTCTCAGCTCACTGCAAGCTCCGCCTCCCGGGTTCATGCCATTCTCCTGTCTCAGCCTCCCCAGTAGCTGGGACTACAGGCGCCCGCCTCGTCCCCCGGCTAGTTTTTTGTATTTTTTAGTAGAGACGGGGTTTCACCATATTAGCCAGGATGGTCTCGATCTCCTGACCTCGTGATCCGCCCGTCTCGGCCTCCCAAAGTGCTGGGATTACAGGCTTGAGCCACCGCGCCCGGCCTAATAAGTGGGATCTAATTAAACTTAAGAGCTTCTGCACAGCAAAAGTAACTATCAACAGACTAAACAACCTACAGAATGGGAGAAAATTTCTGCAAACTATGCATCTGAGAAAGGTCTAATATCCAGAATCTATAAGGAACTTAAACAAATTTACAAGAATAAAAACTAACAACTCCATTAAAAAATGGGCAAATGACACGAGCACTTTTCAAAAGAAGACATACATGTGGCTAACAATTACATGAAAAAAAAAAACTCAACATTGCTGATGAGTAGATAAATGTCAATCAAAACCGAATGAGATATCATCTCACACCATTCAGAATGGCTGTTAAAAAGTCAAAAAATAACAAACACTGACAAGGTTGTGGAGAAAAAGGAACACTTATACGCTGTCAGTGGGAGCATAAATTAGTTCAACCATTGTGGAAGACAGTGTGGCAATTCCTCAAAGAGCTAAAAAACAGAACAACTATTCATCTTAAGCAATCCGATTACTGGGTATATACCCAAAGGAATATAAATCGTTCTATTAAAAAAACACATATTCACTGCACACTATTCACAGTTGCAAAGACATTGAATCAACCTGAATGCCCATCAGTGATAGACTGGATAAAGAAAATGTGGTACACATACACCATGGAATACTATGCAGCCTTAAAAATAAATGAGATCATAGCCTTCGCAGGGACATGAATGGAGCCAAAGGCCATTATCCTTAGCGAATTAACACAGAAACAGAAAACCAAATGCCACATATTCTCACTTTTAAGTGGGAGCTAAATGCTGAGATCACATGGACACATGGGGAAGAACAACACACACTGGGCCCTGTTCATGGGGGTTAGGGGGAGCGACACCACCAGGAAGAATAGCTAATGGATGCTAGGCTTAATACGTGCAGTGGTATAAATAAATGTAGTGGTATTTAATACAAATTTTTTCAGTTATATGATATAATAAATTCCTATTTTTTGAAGGGTGAGTGGGTTTAAGCTGGTTTAAACTAGGTTCCTATGATTTGCAAATTAACTAGTTTTTTTAAAAAAAAAGATGTGGAAAGATTGGGGAGGAGAGAGAGAAAAGAAGGAAAAGAAAACAGAAAGAAGAGGAAAAGAGAAAAAAAGGAAAAAATGAAAAAAGAAATTTTAAAAATACAGTACTGAAATACATCATGATTGAATATAGGCATTAATATCATGAAGTAAATTCTGCTCAAATTAATGTATATGTGCAGTGCAGTTCTAAAATAACATCTCAATACTATAACTAAGGAGAGGCAGAAAGTGTATAAGAAAAATAAATGATATTTTGAAGATAATAGGACCGTGATTAAAATTATGTTTACATAATAAACCAATTAAAAAGAGGCCTGTGAAACAGAACCAAAAATTGATACAGTTTAATGAAATAGAATGGGGACACCCAGAAATATACCATTTAGCTAAAATAATTATGGCAATTAAAAGCAGTCAAAGGTGATGGATTTTTAAATAAAAAATGTTAGGATAATTATTTGATGCTAGTTATATTAAAGTATTCCATGTAAAAGTAAAATTATACAAACTAGAAGAAGGATACAGTTAATATATATATGATCTCAGATTGAAGAATAATTTTTCAGCATAAAAACAAAGGAAGAAACCATGAAGCCAACAGGTTTCATAGCACATACATTTAAAACATCTGTACATAAAGAAACACTATAAACTAGACAAAAGACAAAAAATGAACTAGGGAAGTGTTTTCAATATAAGGTAGGAAAGGAACTAATATATATATACAAAACTGTAAATGAGAAAAAAGAAAAAGAATACTATAGTTGAACACCAGGTGAGGGATATAAACCAACATTTTCTAAAAATGTTCAGAGAGCTCATAGATGTATTAACATATGCTTAGTCTCCTTAAAAAAATCAATAAATTTTAATTAAAATAAAATTACCATATCATTTTTACCTTTATACTCATTGACTACTAACATCAATGTATATCGCAACATTTCAATACAGAATATTTAGGATTTAATTAAATCCATGGAAAATAGAGACTGGAAAAATAAAGTATCATGTATTTCTAAAATGGGGACTATACAGCATTTAAGAAATTATGTTTCTGAAAACTAAGGATAACATCAGAAAACATGTATTATGTAAAATGAAATACAATAAGAAGATAATGAAAACCATACACACTAACCATATAAATATCTATTTCTATATATACAGCCCATATTTATATAATACTCATTTCATCCATGATATAGCATATATATAATACACTGTAAACACATGCATATATTTGTACACATACCCCCACACACACACATACATATTTATTGGGTAAGATATTAACCAACACAAATGTAGTTTGCAGTGATGCTGATTAAATTGTGTTCTCTATCTGTATTTCTCTGTGTGATTTCTATTGTCTCTATTTTAATATTTTTTAGTTTTCTATATCTAAAATATTCATTTCTTAGTTTTTTAATGAGAGAAAATAGATTTAATAGACTTCAGTTAATTAAAATAAAATTGCCAAAATGAATGGTATCAGCAAAAAACTGAATATATCTAAAACAGAAAGATTAGTATTAATTTTTGTACCTGTTTGAAAAATTAACAAATTGAGGATCTCAGAAATAGACTAAGTAACTCTATTGTGATTCAAAATTCACTAGCAGGTACATAATATAGTACTTTATTTCCAAAGATGTAGGAAGATAATGACTCTAACAGTAACCTCAACAGAGAGGTAAGCTGAGAAGTAATACTGAAAATCTTGTTAGGTTTCAAATTATAGAAGCAGCAAAAATGTTAAAAATACCAAAGACACATGGTGAAGTTATAAATAATCATTGTAGGTTGTCCAGCATTCTCTCTGAAACATATTTCCATTACAGTTACAATGTCTGTGAAATTGAGAGCAAGGAGATTAAAACAGACAGTCCAGGGGCAGGCATAGTGCCCTGCACGTGAACAGCTGACTCAAGTACCTCTAGCCTCTCTCAAACATCTCTTGCGACTCTGAGCAAGTTATTTTACCTCTCATCTCTGAGCCTCAGTTTCCTCATGTTTAAATAGAAGGAGTTGAAAGAAATGGTCTCCTGTTACTGCAACATTCTTTGATTTCAAATGCTTTTTCATGCTGGGCAAGCTGCTGAGACAAGTTTGTCTTGCAATTTTCAGTGTTTTCATTATTGATTTTATGGTGTATAAAGACAATTTAGTTTGTAATCAAAATGAACAAAAAACCACTAGTTTTGCTGACTCAAGAAAAGAGAGCCTTAAAACTTAGTCATAAAAAGCTACAGTCCTTATACATCTTAGAAAGATTTAACCCTTTTTTTTCTGATAATCTAAACCCCACTCTCATCCCAAAAATCCTACATGAAAACCTCCTTCCATCTCTTTCCTCATTTCTGGAAAAACATGGATTTGTGAATAACAACAATATTAACCATATGATAATAGTTTATATTTAGCTATCACTTCATGGCAAGTCCAGTGTTGTTTTATATTTCCTATTCTTTTCTTCATTTTATATATGAAGAAAGTGAAGTTAAAAGAGATTAAATGATCTCAGGCACACAACGAGAAGCCACAGGACATTTCTGGGTGACAACTGAAAAGCATGAGCACTATATTTTTGGCACAAGTTATTATGTAAACATTTGAGTAACATAAATAAGACCCTATCAGAAGTTCACTAGCTCTTTGTTTATTCATCTGTAATAAGAAGGAAGACCCTTTTGGGCCAGCAGAATTCCAAGTACAAAACAATTGACCCACTTTATGCTACAAAGACGGTGGCTTCTATGGCCACAGAGCCAGTTAAGACAAAACACTGTAGGTAAAATGTTAAAATCCCTGAACACTAGTGGCAGAAAGCAAAATAAAAGGCAAATATATCATTAATTATGTAGTTGTGAACCAATCAAAAACACACATTTAGAAAGAATGCAAAATTATAGTTAGATAGGAGAAATAAGTTCTAGTGTTCTACATCACGTAGAATGACTATAGTTAACAATTATATATAGTTTCAAATAGCTAGGAGGATATTGAGTGTTCTCAACACAAAGAAATAACTGTGTGAGATATCAATACACTAATTACTTGGATATGATCTCTATGCATTATATCTATCAAAATATTACTATGTACTCTAGAAATAATAGGCCACAACTACGTCGATTAATTTTTAATGAAAAAACAAGATATTCAGTCAGCAACTCATTTATGCAAATGTTAGGAAAGCTGTTGAAAATGAATCGGACTACACAAGCAAAATAAAGTAGGGTGTCTAACAAGTCTTTATACCAGGAATTCTCAAGAATGATTTTAAAAACGGATGTCAAAAAAAATGACTGGGAACATCGGAATTTTCAGAATGTAATTTCCTGGGGCCATCCCCAGAAATTCTGATTTGGTAGATATATTGGCACTCTTTAAGTGGGTAACCCAGAGAATTCTCATATGGTAGTTCATGAACCACACGTGGAGAAGTCTTATATCTGGAAATTATCTAAAAGAATTAAAGAGAAAATGAACATGGACGAAAACACAGTGGATTATTCTAACCTAATTTATATTGCTTTCTACGTGACCAAATCAGCATTCATGTTACTTTCTTCGAGCTTCACGATAGAGTGAGATAGTATTACGGGTATTAACTGCATTTAGAAATGAGGAAACAGGTTCATAGAGGTTAAATTACTTGGCACAAGATAACATGCCACCAGGACATGAAACTGGGTCTTTTAGTTCCAAATTTCATGTTCTTTCACATGATCCTTGTTTAAAGAGATTTTGGTACAATAAATTAAAATTCCTTGAGGGCATCTGATTTTAGTAAGTCAAGAAAAATTAATCATGGATCATATCAGAAAAATACTGACACAATTTAGAGAAAAATAATGATTTTGTTGAGGCAGTCAGCTCAGGATCCCATGGGTTCTGGAAAGATTACTGCCCTACACACAGGCTTCTAAGGTTCCATAACTTCCTCTACCCTTATAACTCCAAGGTGGTCTGCGTACCCATGGGCATCACCTGAGAGCTTAGTAGAATTGCTAATCTTGGGCTTCACCTCCAGCCTATGGATAAGAATTTGCATTTTTACCACATACTCCAAGTTGTGTGACTTTACAAAAATAACTCCATTTTATTCTGTATTTCACTTTCCTCCACTGTGAAATGAGAAACCTGAATTAATCTATCTTTAATATCTCTTTCAAAGCACACAGGAGTGGGAAACTGTGTCCTGTGGTCAGGTCTGGTTGACAAGCTAAGAATGTGTTTTACATGTTTAAATGGTTGGGAGAAAATCAAAATTATAATATTTGGTGACATGAAAATTACAACAAATTCAAATGTGAGTATCCATAAATAAAGTTGTATTAGCACACATGCACATTTACTTGTTTATGCATTATCTACTGCTGCTTTCTTGCTTTGGTGACAAAGCTGAGTAGATGCAAAAGAGACTGTATGGCCCACAAAACCTAAAATATTTACTATCTGGTAATTTACAAAAATATTTCCTGGCCGGCTCAGTGGCTCACGCCTATAATCCCAACACTTTGGGAGGCTGAGACGGGCAGATCACTTGAGCCCAAGAGTTGGAGACCAGCCTGGGTAATATAGTGAAACGCTGTCTCTCCAAAAATTACAAAATTAGCCAGGCGTGGTGGTATGTGCCTGTATCCTGGAGGCTGAAGCCAGAGGATTGCTTGAAACTAGGAGGTCAAGGCTGCAGTGAGCCATGACCTTCACACTATATTCCAGCCTGGGTGACAGAATGAGACCCTGTCCAAAGAAAAAAAAGAATTTCTGACCCTTGCAATATAATAATAGCAACAACAAAAATTTCAATGTAAATAGTTACAATAAGTTGGCAACTGTACGAAGAATAAATATGCATATGTGCATATAATTTGAATATGTAGATACACAGATGTACTGTATATTTGTATACAGTTTTTTGACCTATCTCTTCTCTCCCATTTTATTCTACTTACAAGTTTTAAAAACACCTGACTAATTTGCTTTTCGGAATGTCATTTCTTTATTAAAGGCAGATGTAATCAATGATTTTCATGTTGACAAACATGAAACATGCCCTCCTGGAGGTATATATCAGAATCTCTAGTGGAGAAAAAAGGAGCATGTGTAATAAATAAAACACACTTGTATGAAATAAACTACTGAAAATCAACAAAATATTTTAATGAAGTAGAGATTCAAGGAAAATGAGAGAAAGCATAGAGTCTACATGAGTTAAAAATGAATTTGAGGATCAGTAAACTTTTTAAATCACTTATTTTCTATTTACTACTGTTAGTATCTAAAAGTTCTACTATTGTATTTTAATCACCATTATACAAGAATTAGCAGACAGAAACATACAAAGCAATTATGTTTGAATTTTCCCAACTGAAAATGTAGGCAACTGACTAAATACTAATCAAAACAATAATATCATAAAGTCTGCCAAATAAGTTTTTAATGTAAACTATGATATTAAAATGTTTATAACTGTATTAAAAATGACACATAAGATTAGGGGCCTAGACTTCAAATTTCTCTGGCTTTCAACCTAAGATGCCACTATTATACATTATAATAACATAAAATCCCTATCAAGAAACTTCAGAGTAATAATATAAAGTATAAACTGCATATCAGTATTATTTAGATTCTATATTTAAATATAAAATTCAAACATTTCCAGAATTTATGGTTATCTCAAATAGCCAATTAAAAACATAAGAAATAACGTTAATTTCTAGTTAATTTTTAAAGTTATTCAAGTATGCATTAACAAATTTCAAATAAATTTAAAACATAAAGGAAATAATCTGCTCTCATAAAACCCCTATGGAAAACTATTCATGTTGAATTTTAAATTTGTCACTGTTATTACCATAAAGCAGAACAAATTAGCAAGTTGAACAAGTAATTCTACTTTATCATAGAGTAGAAAATGATAGTCTTAATATCGATAAACTTTATTACTATACACCAATAAACCAGAATAAAGGTCTACCTCATTACCATAAAACAGCTTTGTTTTTTGTCATACTGAATGAGAGCAAAAGTTGTAGTATATGGTTATTTTGTTTTGCAATCAATAATTTATCCAAGTAAGAATTTTCTTCAAAAGTAGAGCTGGTTAAACAAATAAAATTGAAACAAGATATTTAAGGCATAATTTTAAATACCAAATTAATTTCTCCATTACTGAATTTTTTTCTCTTGAGTATTTCTATTTATTCTCTAGTTACATCTTTTTTAAAAAAAAAAAAAGG
>NW_016814854.1:1129486-1181624 GCF_001698545.2 Rhinopithecus bieti | reverse complement strand
AATTTACAAAATATTTCCTGGCCGGCTCAGTGGCTCACGCCTATAATCCCAACACTTTGGGAGGCTGAGACGGGCAGATCACTTGAGCCCAAGAGTTGGAGACCAGCCTGGGTAATATAGTGAAACGCTGTCTCTCCAAAATTACAAAATTAGCCAGGCGTGGTGGTATGTGCCTGTATCCTGGAGGCTGAAGCCAGAGGATTGCTTGAAACTAGGAGGTCAAGGCTGCAGTGAGCCATGACCTTCACACTATATTCCAGCCTGGGTGACAGAATGAGACCCTGTCCAAAGAAAAAAAAGAATTTCTGACCCTTGCAATATAATAATAGCAACAACAAAATTTCAATGTAAATAGTTACAATAAGTTGGCAACTGTACGAAGAATAAATATGCATATGTGCATATAATTTGAATATGTAGATACACAGATGTACTGTATATTTGTATACAGTTTTTTGACCTATCTCTTCTCTCCCATTTTATTCTACTTACAAGTTTTAAAACACCTGACTAATTTGCTTTTCGGAATGTCATTTCTTTATTAAAGGCAGATGTAATCAATGATTTTCATGTTGACAAACATGAAACATGCCCTCCTGGAGGTATATATCAGAATCTCTAGTGGAGAAAAAAGGAGCATGTGTAATAAATAAAACACACTTGTATGAAATAAACTACTGAAAATCAACAAAATATTTTAATGAAGTAGAGATTCAAGGAAAATGAGAGAAAGCATAGAGTCTACATGAGTTAAAATGAATTTGAGGATCAGTAAACTTTTAAATCACTTATTTTCTATTTACTACTGTTAGTATCTAAAAGTTCTACTATTGTATTTTAATCACCATTATACAAGAATTAGCAGACAGAAACATACAAAGCAATTATGTTTGAATTTTCCCAACTGAAAATGTAGGCAACTGACTAAATACTAATCAAAACAATAATATCATAAAGTCTGCCAAATAAGTTTTAATGTAAACTATGATATTAAAATGTTTATAACTGTATTAAAATGACACATAAGATTAGGGGCCTAGACTTCAAATTTCTCTGGCTTTCAACCTAAGATGCCACTATTATACATTATAATAACATAAAATCCCTATCAAGAAACTTCAGAGTAATAATATAAAGTATAAACTGCATATCAGTATTATTTAGATTCTATATTTAAATATAAAATTCAAACATTTCCAGAATTTATGGTTATCTCAAATAGCCAATTAAAACATAAGAAATAACGTTAATTTCTAGTTAATTTTAAAGTTATTCAAGTATGCATTAACAAATTTCAAATAAATTTAAAACATAAAGGAAATAATCTGCTCTCATAAAACCCCTATGGAAAACTATTCATGTTGAATTTTAAATTTGTCACTGTTATTACCATAAAGCAGAACAAATTAGCAAGTTGAACAAGTAATTCTACTTTATCATAGAGTAGAAAATGATAGTCTTAATATCGATAAACTTTATTACTATACACCAATAAACCAGAATAAAGGTCTACCTCATTACCATAAAACAGCTTTGTTTTTTGTCATACTGAATGAGAGCAAAAGTTGTAGTATATGGTTATTTTGTTTTGCAATCAATAATTTATCCAAGTAAGAATTTTCTTCAAAAGTAGAGCTGGTTAAACAAATAAAATTGAAACAAGATATTTAAGGCATAATTTTAAATACCAAATTAATTTCTCCATTACTGAATTTTTTTCTCTTGAGTATTTCTATTTATTCTCTAGTTACATCTTTTTTAAAAAAAAAAAAAAGGTTTTCTAGTTAGCTAATTATCTGGCCAAGTAAATAAAAATGCAAAATGTCAACTTATTAAACAAAACACATGTACACAACACCCACAGTTTTTTTCTGATAGTAATGTTTGTTATAAATTAGTACCAATAATCATGAGCATATTTTATCTCATTATATCATAACATGTCGTTATCCCCCAAGAAATATAAACGCACACTATTTTATATGGCCAATTTTTAAAGATAATGCAATATTAATACTTACCAGACTTTACCCAGCACATCAAACACAAAGAGAAAAATGTATACTCCCTCATTTGGAATCCGAGAAAAGCAAAGGCAGGCACTGCCCAATTCACCAAAAAGAAATTTCCGTAACTCATGAGGTTTCTTTTGGTAGGATCGTCAGCAGGCTGGCAGGTTCTACTGTAAAGTTCCACTGATTTTTTTGCTCCTCCCTCTTGTTGAAAAGGTGAGGTTAGTTTTTTTCTTCCCCATTTTACCCCTGTGGGTTGTGGGAAGGATTTTTAAAGTTACAGAGCTCTGTAATAAGTCACAAACAAAGCCTTCAGCTACACAAGTTGAATTTAAGGGAATGATAATCTATTACCATCTTTCTGTAATCCTTTTAAGCCTCAGGATTTCAGAAACGTCCAGTAACAAAATAAGGGCAAATGGATGTTAGAAAATGCTAGAAATGGAAAGAGTCAGAAAAAGTTGTGGGTTTATATTCACTTTGATTACAAAGCTAAGATAATCTTATATACCCATAAAATCCAATAATGAAATCCATATCCATCAGCTCTGTCCAAGTATAAAATATTGAAGCTTTTCATATTTATGTTATTTACATCCCCAAAGCAGAGGCATTTTTAAAATTCAAGGAATTTGCCTCATCACTTGAGGTAAAAGGTGAAAATATATTTAAAAAAAGTCCTTTAATATGATGACCATGTTTAAAATTAGGCGTGCATTTGCTTTTACATGTTTCATAAATTATCTTCTTTTCTTACCAGCAATGGACTTTCAGTAAGCAAGAAAAATTGGATGTTCTAAAGTATGGTTAAATTAATAAGTTTAAAAATTAAATTCATTTTTCAAAAATTCAAGCTTCTCTAAAAGCTCCAAAAGCACCAGTAAGAACAGAAAGTGTTTTTTATATGTCATAAATCTGCATAAACTAATCTGAGGTCTGGGGAAGTATTTGAGAAAATTCACAAACAAAATGAGGTATTAGTTTTAAAAAAATCACAAAAATTTAACTGCTGAGGAAATTCCATCACTATTTTGAACCGTTTGATCTCTTGGTGTTTTACACGAGATTTCCATTTTTAAAACAATACCACCACTACAATTTGTTTGGAGACCAAAACTAATCTAGGTCCTTCCACAGCACTTAGCTGTAAGAGTTGCACCTCTCTAACAAAGATATAAATAAGCCACATCATTTCAGAATATGGGAAGAAAGATAATGTGTCGTACCTCCTAAAACAAATTTTTCCTAACAAGTTTTACTTAATAAATTAAAATACAAATCTTTCCTCCGTCACTTATAACTTCCTTTTTTCTTTGTCCTTTCGATGCAGCATTATGAGTCTTGCACATTTACTTTCATCTTTACAATTCTAAAGAGTTCATACTGAAAAATACTGGCATATCAGGCAGTATAATACAGAGTTTCAAAATTTAAAATTACGCTTCTTCATTATCATGTATTTTACATACTGCTAATATAAGAAAGATGAGGTTATTAACATTTATTGCATTAAATAGGAAAATATTGGGGGATGACAAAGTTACAAAATGCTAATAATTTAGTAAGACATAATCTATTTAAGCACTTGTTTAGTCCTCCTTGGATATAAAAAATGATTGTAGGTAGCTTACATACACACTTACAATAAACATTAACTCAAAGGGGATGTTCATGATGATGATGACGATTTAAAATTTATTGAGTCCTATGCACCAGGCATTCTTCAAGCACTTTACAAGTAAGTTAATTAGTGTTTATTGAGATGGAAAATCACTGTTTATCACAATATATTTTTGTCACAACCTTTTATTAATTTGTCAGTGTGTCAAAATGTTTAACAGTCTTACCCTTTGATTCAGCAATTAAGCATCAAAGATACTTCCTACAGAAATCCAAGACACTTTCCTACAGACATATCCAAGGTCCTTATATGTGGCAAATGGCCCACATGTGCACAAATATATGAGCAAAGACGTTCATCTCACCATTCCAATAACAGTCAAAAAATGAAAGCAATATAAAATCTAACAATGAGAGATTAGTCTAATTAGGTATCTACTATGGATTAAAACTAATGATACAGATAGATCAGTATTTATTGGTGTAAAAGGCCTTCATTACAGTTTTAGAAGGCAGAGGGCAAGCTGAAAAACAGTATTATATAGCATAGTTTATTTTCCTAAAGTGTGATATATATTTCAAAGTCTGGAAGATTTTCCTCTGAAATAGTTATCTCTGCATGATAAATTTGTCAGTAATTTTACTTTATTTCCTTAAATTTTAAAATATTTATTTATAATAAACATCTAATACATGTAAAACAATTTAAAACTGTATTTACTTGACAAAATATGGTTAGGAAAAAATCAGAATAAAGACAAAATATGAGTTTAAAATAGTGAAGACAAAAATGAGTTCAATTTAAAAAAAGCATCCAATAAAATCCCTTAATAGTAATTGGCCGACTTCCTTCCTTCCCTCCCTCCCTCCCTCCCTCCCTCCCTTCCTTCCTTCCTTCCTTCCTTCCATTTCAGTTGTTCATTCATTTGTTCATTCAGTTGTTCCATTTCAGTTGTTCATTCATTTATGCTTTTATTAAGTACCTATTGATTTCCAGGCACAGACTTTGTTGTTGGGGATACAAAGTAAAGACATTCATTTATTTAATCTTAATTATTTCAACAGCTATTTATTATACACCCACAGGTGTGTCAGAGATTGTCCTAGGTACTGAAAAATATTTACTGTATACTAGTTCCCGGTGAGAAGGACATGACAGAAGTGTACCAAGGGAACTATGGAACCACACAAGTGGAGTGGCCAGCTAATTTGGAAGGCAGAGTTCAGAGAAGCATTGCAGGACATGTTGCCTGGGCTTAACTACAAAAGAGAGTAAGAGTTGACTGGGCAAGGCCGGGCATGGTGGCTCACGCCTGTAATCCCAGCACTTTGGGAGGCCAAGACAGGTAGATAACCTGAGGTCAGGAGTTTGAGACCAGTCTGGCCAACATGGTGAAACCCTGTCTCCACTAAAAATACAAAAATTAGCCCGACATGGTGGCACACACCTGTCTGTAATTACAGCCACTTGGAGGCTGAGGCAGGAGAATCACTTGAACCTGGGAGGCAGAGGTTGCAGTGAGCAGAGATTGCGGCACTACACTCCAGCCTGAGCGACAAGAGCAAAACTCCATCTCAAAATAAAAAAAAAGAGTTGGCTGGGCAAAAGAAGATAAAGGAGCTCTAATTATACATATATAGACATACAGAGGTATACATGTACATATACATATATTTTCATTTATTATATGTTCATTCAGTTAGGGACATCAGACATCCTGATATAAATGAAGAAAGGTTAGCTCTTTATAGAGTGTTACATGTATTTAACCCATTAAAACCTGATATATGACTAATGGTCCAGGAAATACTAAAAGTGAAGTGAATTATTTTTAACCTACTACTAGATTTATTACCATGCATGCATTCAATTTGAGTTAAGGAACCCAGTATGCTTACATTAGAAAAATGATATATTGAGATCTTATTCTGGAAAAATTGCTAACTACAGGAGCTGACTTTCAGAGTTCATAATATTAACTAAGTATTCTAGAATTATAAGCACTATAAACTTATGTACAGCCAGAAGAGGATATTATAACACCAAAATTATGCACACTTGTAGACAAATAAGGATGCAAATTTCAATAGAACAATATAATATGAACACTAATTACAAGTGTAGTTAAAGGTTTGTAGCATACACACTCATATACATGCAATGGTTTAAAGTGAAACCTGAAGATGCAGCTCCCATATAAGAAGTGTCTGAGGTGAATTTAAGGAAGAAATCTATTGGTTGGATAAGATTTATGAAGCAAATGAATACAAATAAATCGAGAGGTCTACACATAACAGAGACCTGCAAGTATCCATTCATTCGATCAACATATATTTATTTGCCTACAATATGAGTGTTTCCTTAACTTCTTCTTACTGTACCACAACTATACTGATGATAAGCAAAGAAAAAGGAAAAAAAATGGAGACAGGACTTAATATCAGTTGAAGGTAACTACTGAAGTCACTAGCATTTATATTATATTTGTGAGGGTAGAAAGGCTGTCTTTCCCAAAATATAAGCTTTAGGAGGTCAGATTTTTATATTTACCCTAGTTTTCCATGAATTAAGCATTCAGAAAATACCTATTAAATGAAGTAACTATATTTAGTCCAATCCATTCCTTAAGAAACAGAATCCGAATTCCAAAGAGAAATCACTTGTTCAAAGCAATAAAACTATGTAATGTCAAAGATCAATTAGAAATTAGGATTTCCTAAAATGTGTACCTTTTCATTAGAAAAGATGACTTTTTTTGGTCCATCGACCAGATAAAAGCATGCTTCCTCAATTCAAAATGAAATTTTATCACGATGTGAAACGAAAGGTCAAATAATGTTCTGATTACCTATATGATATTCATGGGATGATCTCAAGGTCCTATGTAGACGTATGGTAGCTTCAGAAAGGAAGCCAAGTTAACAGTTGACAGTTGATTTATCAAAGTACTGAGATTCTAAGGTTTCTCTCTCCTTTCTTGTAATTTTATTGTTCTTAAGAGTTTTATTAAAAACAAAATTATCCCCAAGAAAGAACTAAGCCTCTAGCCTGGTACACCATATACAAAGTATAACCCTGAAACAAAGCACAGCCCCAGCTGCCATCCTCAAAAACCCTGGCTTAGACACAAAACTTGCTCAGTCTCACCAGTATATCCCTTGGTATTCGCTTTCTCAAGTTCCTTTCGGAGTCCACTTAAAACCTCTGTGACCAGTTTCAAAAACTCATCTAGGGAGCACTTTCTAGGAAAATAAACTTTAATTCTAGTTTTCTGTTGTATCCACATCCATGCAAACATCGATTCTTTAAAAAAATTATTTATAATTTAATATCTTCGTGATTTGTTCATTTATTCTTCGGACACAAAGAAATGAATCTCCCTGCACTCGCCTGGGAGCTTCTGCAATGAAGTTATTACAATTTAAATAATCTCTACAGTCATTGTATTTAAAATGTTGACTGAATAAATCCAAAATCAATTAATGTGCCAGAAAAAAAGGAAGCCACCCCAGGAGCTAAAGGGTAAGGCCCTTTCTGCATTCATCTTTCTTACTCTCACCCACTCTCCCACCACCCAGCCCTAAGGCAGGCGAGGGAGCCGTGCGGTGGGCGGTTCCCCACGTCCGCTGGGGGCGTGGCCCTGAGGCCTCGCCTGGCCCCCGGCGCGCGCTCCCGGCGCCGGCCGCGCCCCCTCACCCGGGCGGAGCCGTAAAGCCGGAGAAGGGGCGGGGTCTCAGCTCCTACTTCATTCTAGGGCCGAGACCGGAGGATGTTCCCTGCTCAGGAGGAGGCCGACAGGACCGTGTTTGTGGGGAATTTAGAGGCCCGAGTTCGGGAAGAGATTCTGTACGAGCTGTTCCTTCAGGTACCGTCCTCTGGGAAGGGGCGGCGGAGGGGCGGAGCCCGTCGGGCCGGAAGCGTAGCGCGCACCTGGACCACCCGGAGCCCGGCCCCCTTCCGCCCCATCCTGAGCAGGGGTTTTAATTTGGTTTCGCTTTGGCGCACCTGTCTCCAGGTGAGCGTCTGGGGAGTGAAGTGATGGAGCGTTCCCCCGTCCCCATTCCCGCTGCAGAGTCCTGGGGGTGGGCAGGGACAGGGTTCCCTCAACCCCAGTTTCTGATTAAGGGCTTTCACGAGGCTGCCTGGGCCTCGGGTGTGCTGAGGCAGAACCGAAAACCGCCTGGTCACTGTTCGTCAAATAGTAAGCACGCTGACATCCCGCAAAAGGAGAGGGGACGCTTTTATAATGTTTCCTTTTACACCTTGCTTCTTCCTTCAAGTCCTTTTATGCGGAGAGTATTTTTATTCCAGCATGAGAAGTGAGATTTGAGACGATTTGCAGCCAACTTACCGTGACTGTGATCAGTTGATTCCCTGGCCAAGGCCCTTTCATTCATGCCAAGAGGACCTTCTGAAACTTTGAGACCTCGTACCTCTAGGATTAAGCCTGCTGTGTCCTGTATACACGCTCACTTACTGTATTGTCCTATACAGCTAGGTCTCACTTGCCAGAAAGATACCCTCATTCAGCCATTCCCCTAACCATGTAATGATCGGGAATTACCAAATACTAAGGAGGGTGCTGGGAATACAAATTGAAGAGACACCCTTTCATCTTCCTAAAAGGGAGAACTTAAAATTACAGATAAAAAGAGAACGGGACATAGATAGAAAAGTGGTTCCGAGTGCGAGTTCTGAGGTCAGCAGTGTGACTCTGAGCCTGTCAATGAATTCCTCAGTGCCTCAGTTTCCTTATATGTCAAAAGAGAGTAATAGGATCTGCAGTATAATGTGGCTGTCGGAATAGATGGCCTAATGGTAAAATGGCTACAGCTGATAGCCATTTTAACTCACTTATGAGTGATATATTCATTTATCACTCATTATATAATCATTTATCACTCATATACTCATTATGATAGCCATAATAACTCACTGTTTGCTACCGCTACTACTGCTAATGGTACTGCTGTTATTAGTGTCTTAATTTAATTTAATGTAACTTAATTTAGGAGAGCTAAGTAATTAAACATGAGGCCAAAGTACGATAAGAAAGCGGCAGCCCTTTATTGCAAATATGCACACACTCTCAGGCGAGGTTCTCTGGTCCTCGGGTATAGGGAAGTCACGCCGGCGCTCTCGGGTGAGGTTCTCCTGTCCACGAATGCCTGGGCGAAGAAGTCACCCCGGCTCCTGCAGGCAGCAGACTTTTATGCATTGGTACTGGAAGGGGGCGGGCAGTGGGCGGGATAAGGGCGTGATAGGGGCGTCTCCATAGGCGTGGCCAGGTAAGTTTCGGTTTCCTCAGATTGAGGTCACGCGGCGCCTGCTCAAGTTGATCTGCATTTTTCCACGCGCGGGTAAGTTGGTGATGAAGAACCCGGAAGCAACATGGATTGTGCCTTCTTGTTCACCTTCCTCCATCTTGTCCTTTCTCCCTCACCCAAACAATTAGTAATAAGAGTAACATCAAGATAAATCAATAGTTACTTCCTCCTATCAGAATAAGGGAAGGTTCCGAGGGAGTCATTTGCAGAACTAAATTTTCAGGATTGAATGGGTCATACGGGTTATTTGGTTGTGAAAGGACTTACTTTTGTCTCTAAACAACTAAAGCAACCCTCTTTTGATTATAGATACAATTTGGTAAAGAGGGTTCTTTCCAGGAATACAGTTTCCTTTCCTGGACGTTAATTTTTTTTTTATTATTTGAAAAATATTATTGATTTTAAGACTTTAAGGTTCATCCTTTTAATTCATCTTTGTAAATGTGTCTCTTTTTTATCAGCTCTAATCCATGTCAGTTTTTTCATTCAGTATCATTTAAAACTTACTATATTAAGTTAAAAAAAAAAACAACACCAAAACCGAAAGAAATATAAAGTAAACTTAGAGTTGTTTTCCCCAGAAGACTTCTTTCACTCTGAGCCTCAAAAAAAAGGAAAGTGAAAGACTGGGGTGGGATTGCATTATACAATAACCGTTATTTTTAGTTAATCAGGACTCGATCAATATCAGTTGTGTGGATCCACAAGACTATATATTATCTTATCATTTTTTATAATTTCCCTCTTCCACCTAAGCAAAATGTAAATTTTATTTAATAGATCAGGTAGAAGCGTAAGTTCTTATTTTTGTCTAGGTATTGAAAGGAATTGCCAAAGTGGAGCTTCTTTTCCACTTTAGGATTCCAACACCCAGCAAAACTTGACAACTATCACACTATGTATTTCATTGTGGTTTAAAAAATACTATAAGGTAATGTGATTGTTGCTATAAGTCTTCATGTTGAATTTTATCTTTAAAAATGCTTTGGATTATCTAAATTTATGTCAAAATTCAAATCACGTAAGCATATTCTGTCCCATAGTGATTACATCTATTTAATATCAGTATAAAATCACCAATTTTATTGGTTTTCTTTATATTACAGTATATTTATCCTTTTACTGTTTTCTTTCAAATTTCTGATTATACTTGGAAATGAGAAAATCAGATTTATTATCATTACACTTTTAATACTAGAGTTGAGATTTAGAGAAAATATAATGAATTCAGTTTCAAATATGTTGAGATTGAAGTACAAAAACATAGATGTCTCCATGAAAGAGACATAGCGGGAAAAGTAGATTTGTTGTTGAGGTGGTCCTGAAAGCCAGAAGGGAAGGGAAGTTAATCCCTGGGAGAGCACAGAGAATGAAAGGAAAAGACTAAATCTTAACACATGGAATTATTTTAAATATGATCATTAATATTTTTCTTTAGAGTAAAAGCAATTTTTTATGTATGCAACTCTACAGAGAAAAATAATCAGTTGTTAAAGTCTGAACCATTCAGCATTATATCAGTTTTTGTGTTTGTAAGTGCCTCCTCCCGTCATTATCATGGCTGTGATGTAATTTTTTGTTAGTTGTAATTAACAATTTTTTATGATATTTGGCTCTGTTTTTAAATCTTCATTGCATATTATAGGTTTTTCTATCAACATAATCTGAATATTTATAATTTATATTTTATTCCATTTTAATAACACACCATGAAATAATATCTCCAGTTGTTAGATTTAGAGCCTCTCTAATTTCTCACACTTACAAATAATGCAATATACTTAAAGTCTTAAACATATTTAAAACATTTTTCCTTTGGAAATTTACCAATGGAGTTTCCAAATCAAAATGCGTAATAAATTTATTTATTCTTGTAAAGATATGTAATCTTCATGACAGAAAATTTAAACTATGATATAACATTGCCAGCTGTTTTGAGGATAACTCAACCAAAATTGAATTTCTCATTTCAGTTAATTTTTGAATTCAACACTGTGAATATATATGGAGACGAAGTATTATTTTAATCTTAGATTTATGTGTTTTCTAAATTGGTTTGTTAAGCCTAACAGAAGGATAGTCTACCATTTCTTTTACAGTTTGAAACTAATACCTAGAATTTCCTGTTCTTAACACCATGTATGTTTCCCCAGTGAGCCAGAAAATACAAAGAAAGTGTGAGGAAGTGCAATATTTATTATTAGAAAGATACATTATCAGCAGAGCCACATAAAGATATTGCTAACACATTTCTTTAGTCTAAAGTTGAATTATTTGAGTATGAAAAAATCTTTGGATTTATGAGAAAATAATTTTTAAGTTTCTTATAGGCGGGGCCACTAACTAAAGTGACTATATGCAAAGACAGAGAAGGAAAGCCGAAGTCTTTTGGATTTGTCTGCTTTAAACACCCAGAATCGGTGTCTTATGCCATAGCTTTGCTGAATGGAATTCGTTTATATGGAAGACCAATTAACGTGCAGTATCGATTTGGTAGGTCCTGTCACTGATTAATCTTCAGAGTGTTTTGTGGTTGGTACTATTCTCAGAGGTGTAAGCAATTTGTTTCCTATATAGTGGAAGACCAAAAAAAAAAAAAGTACCTTCTGGTCATTGTTAAATTTTCTCAGAACACATGTCTAATTCATAATGTTATATAGTTAATTAGTCTTGACAAACCTATAGCATCTTTTCTAAAAATAAAATGTAAGGTATTCGTTTTAGTATCAGCCAGCATGTAGCTATGATGGTTGCTATTGGTCCTTATAAATTGATCAAATCTAAATGAACTGGGGTCACACAACTGTAGCATTTATATAGCAAGAGTATTTACTAATCTTGTCACTGCTAATGTATGGTATTGAATCCGTACTATTTGGAAGATAGAGAGAGGGCATTAGTCCATCTGGGGAAACCTTTCTATACATGTTGCCCAGAATTTTAAGCCCCTGTAAGAGCAAAGTGGCGAAAGGCAACGGTAGAGTTACCCTTCCTAGTGGTGGAAAAAACTTCCTGACATGAATGACTTGAGCAACTTCTCCTGCACACATGTCAGGAACAGATCATTCGTGATTTAGCTGCCCAGAGAATGTGATAACATTATGCCAGCCCTTTCATGTTTCAGGAGACTAACAGAGGCCATCTGTTAATTCTTGCAAAATGTATGCAGCCTCCTCTAAGTGGTTCAGGCTTATTGATCTATCACTTGTTGGTTTTTAAATTCCTCTTGCTATACTAAAAGCAAACAAATAGTAATAACAAAAACAATGCTTTATTGCAAAGCGAAAGTGCATGTTTTTGCATTTTTTTTCTTTTTTTCTTCCTTTCTTTCTTTTTCATTTTTTTTTTTTTAATACATGGTTGTATCACGCTCTCTGGTACTTTCTGGTTAACTTGCACAGCTTGGTATTAGGTTGGTGCAGAAGTAAGTGAGATTTTGCCATTACTTTTTAATGTCTGTAGAATAGGCCAGGGTATATAATGTTTTGTCACATCATGTGTAAGGTTGAATTGGCTTTTGTCCATGAGGGTTAAACTCCTGCCTTGTACACTGGAAGCAAATAACACTTGTTTATTTGCCATTTTTAGTTTACAGGTGTCTAGAACAAACCATCATGTATCTTACAAAGTCCAATGTCAGTGTCATTCTTATTTACAGTCATTGATTTAGACAAAGCTTGATTTTAATTCATTGATACATAGTACTGTAAACAATTTGTAAATATGATTTGAGAGGTCAGATATGCATATATCTTCTCTGAGTATAGAATTTTTAAATCACTACTATGTCCTAAAATATTTTGAGTCACTTTATGGTTTAATATTAGAACTCAAAACAAAAAAAATGCACCATGAAGTAACCTGTTACTCTGTTTCTTTTAAAGGGAGTTCTCACTCTTCTGAACCAACTAACCAAAATTTTGAGAGCTGTGTTAAGATAAATTCATACAGCTACAGGTAATTTTAAAATATTTCTCATTAAAGGTGAAGCAAATATGTTCTTATGCTAAGAGGAGTTTTATATATTTTGGGCTATTGTAAAACTTTACTTTTAGGCATAGGATAAAATTAAGGAATTTCTGCTTTTCCGAGCCCATGAAAAGTGATAGAAAATATTTTCATTTAAAGTTCGGTCTTAATATTTTCAGTAGTAGGGGGTAGAGACTTATATTTGTAGTTTTTTTTTATAGTTTTCCACATGCTTTTCATAGCTGTTAAATCATTTAGACATACAAGGTTTCATCATGGATCATAGAGATACTGTTATTTATGCTTTACATTTGAGTAAATGGAGTTGCAAAAGTTAACCAGTTCTTAAGGTCACAGGATGATAAATTCCTGGCTTTGAAACTAAGCCTTCTGACATTAAGCCATTCAATTAATTATTTTACTCTTTGAAATAACGTCTCTGTGTTAATTTTCAAACTCCTCTAGAATTTTGTATAGCCTGATTTATTGATGCAATGGTAGCCTCCACGTACACTATCTGGCAAGCTATCCCAGAGGTCATGAAACTGAAAGGCTCCCACACTAAATGAAAATGTTCAAATTACACCTTTTATTACATCCATTTTAAAAACAATGAAAAGAAGAAAGATATTGGATAACTTAGCACACTTAGGAAAAGGTGCAAGCAGGCAGAAGGACCAACTAGCTGAGTTGTGGTTACACTAATAAACACATGCCCTGTTTCTCTCTGCTGTATCAGCCTCCCCTTGCTGACTGCAGTACTTCTGCAGCCTCTCTAAGTGGTTCAGGCTTTTTCATGTATCACTGGTTGGTTTTTAAATTTCTCTTGCTATACTAAAAACAAATATGAATAACAAAAACAATGCATTCTTGTAAAGGGAAAGTGCTTCTCTTTGCATTCTCTTTGCATTCTCTTTGCATTTCTTCTTCTGGCTTCATCATGCTCTCTGGTACTGTCCGGTTAACTTACACGGGCTGATAGAATAGGTCAGGGTATATTATGTTCTGATACATCATATAGATGTATGATGTAGATATCTATATCTATATAGAGAGGAGAGGAATAGATATACTCTATTCAGAGTAGAGATATAGATCTACATATCTCTATATAGATATCATATATGGAGAGAGAAGTATTGCTCTGCCAGCTTGTTTACAGTCTATGATAAACATTAAACATGTATATCATCCATACTGCTTTTTTTCTTGTCTTCTTTAGCAGAAGTGAATATTCTCAAGTAAACTAACAATAGCTGACCCTTCTATCCCTTTTTGTTATATCAACCCTCTGAACATAGGAGAGTGGCCCCTTGGGACTGTCAAATATGCAGGGTTACCTTTCAGAGCAGTATTGCACCCCAGACAAAACAGTGTGCTCCTCGTCTTCATTCACCCCAACTTTTCTACATCAGTGAAATCAGAAGTTAGGAAAGGAGGTGGTAAAATTGGATTGCCTGAATTTGCATGTTGGCTCTGCCACTTTATTAACATCAATTAACAGTTTATTAACAGTCTGTTAACACTGTTAATAAAGTAGCAGAGGCAAGATGCAAATTCAGACAAGAACTGGATATGTTATTTTACCACTCTGTTCCCCATCTCTAAAATGAGGATAAAACTTTAAAAGGTTACTGTGAGAATTGAATTTTATAATTAACACAAGGTGCTTAAAAGACTGAGCATACAATGTTCTGCAAATGTTAGCATAAAGGGGGATTTATTACTTTGGTGGGGGAAGCACTATATAGACTCGTGTGTCGAGCCACGTATATAATGTAAGAGCTTCTTTTTTCTACTAGTACCAAGTGGGAAAAGATATCTCGTCTTCCTCAGGAGTTAGAAAGGAACAAACTATTGGTAAGATTTAGATGGAAGAGAAAAGACTAGATGGGCACTAGAATATAGCAGGAAAACTCTGTTATTTTCTAGTTATGTTTGGTACACTGACCCTAAGTCATCACAAATTCTAGAGTAGACAACCTGAGTTATGTGTATATATTGGATATGACATTTCATTAATAATACTTTATTCTTCTAGTATTTCTGATATTATAAAGAAAGTATAAAAAAATGGGTTATCATGTCCCCAAAGTGATTTGCAGAGAAAAATGGTGCTTTTTTACCAGTCTTTGCTCTTCCTTGGAAATGGATTTTTATGCTGTTTCTTGTTTATTGTACCTTCTGCTTTTATGAATGTTTCCTGTATTCGTTTGCTAGGGCTGCTGTAACAAAGTACCACAAACGGAGTACTTGAGCAATAGTTGTTCATTGTCTCATGGTTCTGAAGGCTAGACATCCAAGATAAAGGTGTCAGCAGCATTTCCTTATGAGAGCTATCAGAAATCATCTGTGTCATACCTCTCCCTCAGCTTCTGGTGGTTTGATGTCAGTCGTTGGTGTTTTTCAGCTTGTGGAAGCATTACCAAGAGATCACCTTTATCTTCACATGGCGTTCTTCCTGTGGGCATCTGTACTATAGTTTGAATGTGGCCCTCAAAAGTTCATATGTTGAAATTTTGGTCCCCAGTGCCGCAGTGTGGAGACGTGGGACCTTTGGGATGTGACTGGGTCATGAAGGCTCTGCCCTCATGTATATTTTAATTCATTCATGGATTATTGGATTAATTGGTTATTGAGGAAATGGGTCTGTTATCACAAGTAGATCTGTTGTAAAAACCAGTTTGGCCATCTCTTGTGAGCTCCTTCCTCCTGCCTGTGAGGACTTCTGCCATATTTTGACATAGTATAGCTCACCGGAAGCTAACCATAGCCACCTTCACCAGAAGCTACCTGATCTTGGACTCTGCAGCCTGAAGAACCATGAGCCAAAATAAACCTCTTTTCTTCATAACAAACAGAGTACATGTTTGTTATATAATACCAGTTTGTTATAACAAACAGGTATTGTGTTATAACAACAGAAAATGGAGTAAAACAGTCTGTTTTCAAATTTCCCCTTTTTATTAGGATACCACTCATACTGGATTAGGGACCCATCCTGTTCCAATATGACCTCATCTTAACTAATGATATCTGCAATGACCCTTTTTCCAAATAAGGTAACATTCTGAAATACTGGGGTTTAGGACTTAAATTTTGGGGAGACATGTCAGCCCATCAGAATTCTGAATTTACATGTGGGTCCTCTATGCAGACAACTTTGCATCCCCTGAGGAAAGACAGTGGTTTTATCTGCAGCTGTTTTCATCATGGTGCTAATATCACCACTTCTGCTACTGAGTCCTGTCTTCCCCACTCGGTAACCTCGCTCTATGTTTCATCTTGTTCCTTGCCGTCACTTTCCCCACATGCGTTCTGGTCTTCCTGAGCACTCTCTCCTTAACAGGCTGTTATATTTTTCTCTTTCTGTTACTGAAAAATCTTTCATCCTTCACATCCTTTCTTCCCATTCTTGCCTCAAACTCATTGTTATATAGAAGCTGCTCTTTTTGAAGGTTATCAGGTACCTTCTGACCAGCAATTCAGAGGACCCAATGCTTATCCAGTTTACTCTCCTGTAACAACAGACACCTAATTCTTTTCTTAATGGAGTTTTTGCTTCTGCTGACTTCTATAGTAGTGCTCTCACCACTTGTAAGTGGGGTTCTGCCTAGCCATCTGACTGCTTCCTGTCATTCTCCTTGACTCATCTTTGTCTCCACCTTCCTCTGCTAATTTTAGCCTTCTTCATGGTACACTTCCTATCCTAAGAATTACTAATATTCACATTAAAATTAACAAGTAGACTATTTAAGAGTAGCCATAGAATCTGGCTAGCATTTGTAGCCTCTCCATAGAAGCACATATAACATTTATAAATGTATAAATGAAACTTTGGTACAGTTTTTAAATTAGGTGTTTCAATAATTAACGTGTGGAAGACATCAGCAAATGTGTTCATGTTAGCATTAGCAGTCGGTTTAGGAAAGAGCATAATCTTTATAGTTAAACAGTAAAGGTATCTTTAAAAATAAATGACGTGAGGGGAGGGAACTTAGAGGACAGGTCATTAGATGCAGCAAACCACCATGGCACACTTATACCTATGTAACAAACCTGTATGTGCTGTGCATGTATCCCAGAACTTAAGGTAAAATTTTAAAAAATTAAATTACATTTTAAAAAAACTGATGAAAATTTCTAGCTTCTTAAATTTTTTTTATATCTGGAAAAGATTGAAGTGTACCCTTTGTAAATACTAACAACTTGCTTTGCTCTTTCAATATCTAAGTGTTATTCGTCTTTATATAAATAGAATACTGTCCAGCAGTTTTCTATCAGAAAGCCAGATTTGACTTTAAGTATCAAGGCTTCAATATTTAGTAAGTGATTTATTGCTGTGTCACTGTGGTATCAGTAATAATAACTGATTATTTGTGTATGTGTTTAAGGTAATTAATTACTGTTTAACTGAATGCTGTCCGATAAGCTTGCCTTCTCTGTCTTTGTAATTATGAAGAACTTACATTTTTCTTAAGAGAAAATAACATTTGTAAGAGGAATTTTAAGATTTTATTACTTCTTCTTTCATGTCCTCAAAGGAATGAAGAAATGGTGGTGGGCAGATCTTCCTTTCCCATGCAGTGTTTACCAATTCATAATACTTCTTTACCTCAAGAATATTTTCCCTTTCAGAAGATGGTAAGCTTAATATGCATTTTATTCAGTATATAATATGATACAAACTATGAAGAACATGAAGACTATTTGTAACATATGGTGCCCAAATCTAAACTGGGATGAAGGCACAAGATGTCCCAGCACTGTCCTCCAGTGTTGTCCTGCCCTAGCACCATCATCCTAAATTTCACTTCTAATGCCTTAGCAAATGGCCATGGTGTCAACAGAAAAGGGGTGGATGGCAGTGACGACACACTGCAGTCCAAGTGAAATTTGAGTAGAGAGTTCTAATGTAAATGACTATTTTAAAAGACGTTTGCAGTGGCCGGACACGGTGGTTCACACCTGTAATCACAGCACTTTGGGAGGCCAGGGCAGGATCAGTTGAGGTCAAGACCAGCCTGGCCAACACAGTGAAACCCTCTCCATCATAAAAATAGAAAAAAGTAACCGGGTATGATGGTGCACACCTGTAACCCCAGCTACTTAGGAGGCTCAGACATGATTGCTTGAACCTAGAAGGTGGAGGTCGCAGTGAGCCAAGATTGTGCTCCAGCCTGGCCAATAGAGCAAGACTCTGTCTCAGAAAAAAAAAAGACCAAAAAAAAGTTTGCAGAATTGAATAATTTGAATAATTTCACTTAGTGAAGTATTTTTATGTAATGTTATCAGTCCTAAATAGATTGCTTTTGGACATGGATTTTGAAAGTAAATTTCTCTTTTTAATTAAAGACAAAACTATATGAAGGTTCTCAATTGGTCGAGTAAACTAAATTATTTCCAGAGACTACCAAAAATTGCTTTTGACCCAGAAATCTTAATTATGGACTTCATTGTGAAAGGGGAACTTATTTTTTTCAATTCCTCATAAACAAGAAATTGAAGTCCAGGGTTGTTAATCAACAGTCCCAAGATTTTCAGCTTGTTAGTGATAGGTGTAGGACTAACCCAGGTCTTCTGACTCACATACTGTTATTTTTGCAAATACCCAACGTATACGGGAGGTTGAGATTTGTTAAATATCCATTTTCAATTTTTAAACGGAAAGAAATTTTCCTGTAAAATGATACTTTTAAACTTCTGGTAAAAACAAACAAACAAACAAACAAAAAAAAAACCTTTTCTTAATTATGGTAAAACATTAGTAAACAATCAGTTCTCATCTGAAACTCTAAATGTCTTCATCTGAGCATTTTTTGTCTTTTGGTAGAGATGGGGTAGGAGAGAGACCCAAGTTCATGGTATCTCTATTAATCTTTAATCTGCTTTGAATAGTTAGAAATTTGAGTTAAGAGCTTGTTTGTTTTTAAAGGAAGTATCTCTCTATCTAAACAATAAATAACTATGCTATACAATATGTTAGCCAGATATGCACCTAGGAAGGCTCAGTTTTAAAAATTTATTAATTTTAATTAATTTAAGTTAAAATTTAAAAACGCGGAATACTTGGTTCAGTTTTCAGAAAAACTTTTAGGTTATTTAAAACAAACTTGGGCCATGTGAGTGTATTTTTTTTTCAACTCTAAACTTGATGTAATTAAATTCAGATCAAGGTGTGTTTCAAGAAAAAATTTAGCATTCAAATGAGATATTGCCGTAAGTATAAAATATACCTCATATTTTGAAGACTTCATGTGAAGAAACAGTAAAATATCTCATTAATTTTATGTCATTTACATATTAAAATTATATCATTTAAATTGATATATTGGGATAATAAAATACATTGTTTAATTTCACCTATTTATTTTTACTTTTGTATTGCAGTTATTAGATTTAAAACTACATGAGGGCTGGGCACAGTGGCTCACGCCTGTGATCCCAGCACTTTAGGTGGCCGAGGTGGGTGGATCACCTGAGGTTGGGAGATCAAGACCAGCCTGACCAATATGGTGAAATGCTGTCTCCACTAAAAATACAAAAATTAGCTGGGTGTGGTGGTGTGCGCCTGTAGTCCCAGCTTATTGGGAGACTGAGACAGAAGAATTGCTTGAACTCAGAAGGTGGAGGTTGCAGTGAGCCAAGATTGCGCCACTGTACTCCAGCCTGGGCAACAAAGTGAGACCCTGTCTCAAAACAAACAAACAAACAAACAAAAAACTATTTCCATTGGATAGCACTAATCTGTATTGTAGTGAGCTATACATAACCTCAACTCTTTATATTGACTCTTTAATGAAACACCTACCTTTCTACTATGAGAGGTCACTGTCTTTCTTATACCAAAACACAGTTTAGTTTATTCATGGCTATTGTATAATACATGTAAACTGTTAACTTTTTTCCTTAATCTTTTGGATTTGCTTTGGTAGATGAATGTCTTTTGTTTTCACAGCAGTGGCATGCGTATAATCCAGTGCTGCAGCTTCCTTACTATGAGATGACAGCTCCACTTCCTAATAGTGCATCCGTGTCTTCCTCACTGAATCATGTTCCAGATCTTGAGGCTGGACCCAGCTCATATAAATGGACTCACCAACAACCAAGTGACTCTGACCTTTATCAGATGACAGCTCCACTTCCTGGTAGTGCATCCGTGTCTTCCTCACTGAATCACGTTCCAGATCTTGAGGCTGGACCCACCTCATATAAATGGACGCACCAACAACCAAGTGATTCTGACTTCTATCAGATGAATAAACGAAAGAGGCAAAAGCAAACAAGCGATAGTGATAGTAGCACAGACAACAACAGAGGCAACGAATGTAGCCAAAAGTTCCGAAAGTCTAAGAAGAAGAAAAGATACTAGTATTACCTACAAATGAAACTTACCTATACTGATCTTAGTTCTCTTATGAAAAAAATAACATGTTATTCCATCAAATAACCAATGTCATGGCTATCTTGTCTTTTGAAATATATAGTAATAAGACTTATCTCTGGTTGCTGTTCAATTTTTGCCTTGAATGACAAAAGCTTTCTAAAAATAATATAATGTACCACTTTTGTATTTGTCATTATATTTTGACCCATTGGTAATAAATAGACTATTGTCATTTTATTAGTACCAATGATGACATTTCACCAAACTATTAATCAAAAGTCACTTATTGAACACATTGATAAAGCACCATGCTCCCTTTGATTATCCCCTGTAACCAACACTCAACTACAAATAGGCTGGGATTCAATGTGGAGTGGTGGATTTCCTGAAAGAAAGTCATGCATATATTTAAGGATTGCATATTGTTTCTAATGAGGATGTAATAAACAGACATTAGTACCCCTTTCTTTTAGTATCTAAAGATGTTGTTTCTGAGCCATACTCTTCTTCAGGTTTATTTTATAAAGTGAGGACATATGATAATGATACCAAAGGAAAGATAATTCTCATGAAACCAACTTTTGGATCATTCCCTTTTTATACAATTGCGTATTTATAGGGATACCTGCCTCTTCTCATGTATTAATTGTATGTCATTAAAATAAGTTGGCTATGTCAGTGTGTATTATTCACCTCTTTTGCTAGCAAGGTTTGAGATGATATATTAACATATATAAATCATGAAAATGAGCAAGTAAATAGAATAATATTTTATTAATGTGTGATATGTAATACTTATTGTCTAAATCAAGTTTCCTATTTTTGGTTTATTTATTTTAAAAGAAAAATAAAATGTGTTGTTTATTTGGGCATTTCTGTTTATAGCTCATTACAAACTAGAGTGATGAAAATATGTATTTACTAAAGCTAATTGAAAGAGTCATGCAACTCAGTTGGGAATTAACCACCCAATTCAATAGTAAAGGCCATGCTTGGATGTTTCTTTTGCATGTTGCCTAGCATTTTACAGATATTTATTATTTTAAAAAAAAGGATATGTTTTAATGAAGGGAGTAACTGAATTTTAATCTTGGTTATAAATATATAATACAGTGACGTTTGAAACATAAATATTAGTCTATTTCTATCTAATCAAAATGCAAAACAATTTTCCTTTTGTAGCTGATACGGTTTGGCTCTGTGTCCACACCCAAATCTGACCTTGACTTGTAATCCCCATTATTCCCTTATGTCAAGGGCAGGACCAGGTGGAGGTAATTGGATCATGGGGCAGTTTCCCTCATGCTGTTCTTGCAATAATGAGTGAGTGTCATGAGATGTCATGGTTTCATAAGCATCTGGCATTTCCCCTGCTGACACTCCGTCCTGCTGCCTTGTGAAGAAGGTGCCTGCTTCTCCTTTGCCTTCTACCATTATTATAGGTTTCCTGAAGGCCTCCCCAACAGTGCTGAATTGTGAGTCAATTAAACCTATTTCCTTTATTAATTACCCAGTATCAGGTATTTATTTGTACCAAATACAGTTATTTGGTACCGGGAGTGGGACACTGCTATAAGGATACTGGAAAATGGGGAAGAGACTTTGGAACTGGGTAACAGGCAGTGGTTGGAACAGTTTGAAAGACTCAGAAGAAGACAGGAAAATGTGGGAAAGTTTGGAACTCCTTAGAGACTTGGAGGGCTCAGAAGACAGGAAGATGTGGGAAGACTTGGAACTTCATAGAGACTTGTGGCATAGCTTTTGACCACAATGCTAATAGTGATATGGGCAATGAAGTCCAGGCCGAGGTGGTCTCAGGTGGAGATGAGGAACTTGTTGGAAACTGGAGTAAAGGTCACTCTTCCTGTGCTGTAGCAAAGAGACTGTTGGGATTTTGTCCATGCTCTCTATAGATAGAGATCTGTGGAATTTTGAACTTGAGAGAGATGAATTAGAGTATTTGGTGAAAGAAATTTCTAAGCAGCAAAGCATTCTAAGATGTGACTTGGGTGCTCTTAAAAGCATTCAGTTTTATGCATTCACAAAGATATTGTTTGGAATTGTTTAAAAGAGAAGCAGAGCATAAAAGTTTGAAACATTTGAACACTTGCAGCTTGAGGATGAGACAGAAAAGAAAAAAAAAATTTCTGAAGAGAAATTCAAGCTAACCGCAGAAATTTGCATAAGGAATGAGCCAAATGTTAATCACCATGACAATGGGAAAATGTCTCCAAGGGATGTCAGAAGTCTTCATGGCAGCCCCTCCCATCACAGGCCCAGACACCTAGGAGGAAAAAAATGGTTTCATGGGCCAGTTCCAGGGCCTTGCTGCTTTGCACAGTCTCAGGACTTGGTGCCCTACATTCTAGCTGTGGCTAAAAGGGATCAACATACAGCTCAGGCCATCACTTCAGAGGCTGCAAGCCCCAAGCCCTGGCAGCTTCCATGTGGTGTTGAGCATGTGGGTGCACAGAAGTCAAGAACTGAAGTGTGGGGACCCCCCTCCTAGATTTCAGAGGATGTATGGAAACACCTGGATGTCCAGGCAGAAGTTTACTGCAGGGTCAGAGCCCTAATGGACAACCTCTGCTAGGGCAGTGCAGAAAGGAAATGTGGGGTTGGAGCCCCACAGGAGTCTTCACTGGGACACTGCCTAGTGGAGATATGAGAAGAGGGCTACTGTCCCTCAAACCCCAGAATGGTATGTCTGCCGACAGCTTGTGCCATGCACCTGAAAACTGCAGACACTCAACACCAACCTGTGAAAGCAGCCAGGAAGGGGCTGTATCCTGAAAAGTCATAGGGGCAGAGCTGCCCAAGGTCATGGGAGCCCACCTCTTGCATCAGCATGACTTGGATGTGAGACATGGAGTCAAAGGAGATCATTTTGGAACTTTAAGGTTTAATGACTGCCCTATAGGATTTCAGACCTGCATGGGTCCTGTAGCCTCTTTATTTTGACCAATCTCTCTCATTTGGAATGAGTGTATTTACCCAACGCCTGTATCCTCATTGTATCTAGGAAGTAACTAAGTTGCTTTTGATTTTACAGGCTCATAGGTGGAAGGGTCTTGCTTTGTCTCAGATGAGACTTTGGACTTGAACTTTGGGTTAATGCTGGAATGAGTTAAGACTTTGGGGACTGTTGGAAGGGCATGGTTGTGTTCTGAAATGTGAGGACGTGAAATTTGTGAGGTCCAAGGGCAGAATGATATAGTTTGGGTCTGTGTCCCCATCCAAATCTCACCTTGAATTGTAATCTCCATTATCCCTACATATCAAGGACAGGACCAGGTGGAGGTAATTGGATCATGGGGATGGTTTCCCCATGCTGTTCTCATGATAACGAGTGAGTCTCAGGAGATCTGATGGTTTTGTAAGCATCTGGCATTTCCCTGCTGGTATTCACTTCATCCTGCTGCCTTGGGAAGAAGGTGCCTGCTTCTTCTTCACCTTCCACCATCATCATAAGTTTCCTGAGGCCTCCCCAGCAAGGCAGAACTGTGAGTCAATTAAACCTCTTTCTTTTATAAATTACCCAGTCTCAGGCATTTCTTCATAGCAGTGTAAGAACAGACTAATACAGTAGCTTTATCTATAATTCATGTTTTGAAAATTTAGGCTGGAAAATACAAGATTTTTTTCTTTTAAAATTCACACTTTTGCAACTTAGAATCATGCCAAAGGGAAAATATGTTTCTGAGTAATTAGAAAATAATAAATCTTACACAACATATTAACTTCCCCTCAGCCTTTCCTTTAGTTCTTCTGAAGTTTACCTTAGCCCTAAATTATTTCACTGGGATTGGAATTTTAGGAAATATGTATTAAGGAATGTCTTTAGCAGTTAAGGAAAACATACATCTAAGAAAATTATTTTGAAATATTGTTACATGAACTAAAATGTTANAATTAACCACCCAATTCAATAGTAAAGGCCATGCTTGGATGTTTCTTTTGCATGTTGCCTAGCATTTTACAGATATTTATTATTTTTAAAAAAAAGGATATGTTTTTAATGAAGGGAGTAACTGAATTTTAATCTTGGTTATAAATATATAATACAGTGACGTTTGAAACATAAATATTAGTCTATTTCTATCTAATCAAAATGCAAAACAATTTTCCTTTTGTAGCTGATACGGTTTGGCTCTGTGTCCACACCCAAATCTGACCTTGACTTGTAATCCCCATTATTCCCTTATGTCAAGGGCAGGACCAGGTGGAGGTAATTGGATCATGGGGGCAGTTTCCCTCATGCTGTTCTTGCAATAATGAGTGAGTGTCATGAGATGTCATGGTTTCATAAGCATCTGGCATTTCCCCTGCTGACACTCCGTCCTGCTGCCTTGTGAAGAAGGTGCCTGCTTCTCCTTTGCCTTCTACCATTATTATAGGTTTCCTGAAGGCCTCCCCAACAGTGCTGAATTGTGAGTCAATTAAACCTATTTCCTTTATTAATTACCCAGTATCAGGTATTTATTTGTACCAAATACAGTTATTTGGTACCGGGAGTGGGACACTGCTATAAGGATACTGGAAAATGGGGAAGAGACTTTGGAACTGGGTAACAGGCAGTGGTTGGAACAGTTTGAAAGACTCAGAAGAAGACAGGAAAATGTGGGAAAGTTTGGAACTCCTTAGAGACTTGGAGGGCTCAGAAGACAGGAAGATGTGGGAAGACTTGGAACTTCATAGAGACTTGTGGCATAGCTTTTGACCACAATGCTAATAGTGATATGGGCAATGAAGTCCAGGCCGAGGTGGTCTCAGGTGGAGATGAGGAACTTGTTGGAAACTGGAGTAAAGGTCACTCTTCCTGTGCTGTAGCAAAGAGACTGTTGGGATTTTGTCCATGCTCTCTATAGATAGAGATCTGTGGAATTTTGAACTTGAGAGAGATGAATTAGAGTATTTGGTGAAAGAAATTTCTAAGCAGCAAAGCATTCTAAGATGTGACTTGGGTGCTCTTAAAAGCATTCAGTTTTATGCATTCACAAAGATATTGTTTGGAATTGTTTAAAAGAGAAGCAGAGCATAAAAGTTTGAAACATTTGAACACTTGCAGCTTGAGGATGAGACAGAAAAGAAAAAAAAAATTTCTGAAGAGAAATTCAAGCTAACCGCAGAAATTTGCATAAGGAATGAGCCAAATGTTAATCACCATGACAATGGGAAAATGTCTCCAAGGGATGTCAGAAGTCTTCATGGCAGCCCCTCCCATCACAGGCCCAGACACCTAGGAGGAAAAAAATGGTTTCATGGGCCAGTTCCAGGGCCTTGCTGCTTTGCACAGTCTCAGGACTTGGTGCCCTACATTCTAGCTGTGGCTAAAAGGGATCAACATACAGCTCAGGCCATCACTTCAGAGGCTGCAAGCCCCAAGCCCTGGCAGCTTCCATGTGGTGTTGAGCATGTGGGTGCACAGAAGTCAAGAACTGAAGTGTGGGGACCCCCCTCCTAGATTTCAGAGGATGTATGGAAACACCTGGATGTCCAGGCAGAAGTTTACTGCAGGGTCAGAGCCCTAATGGACAACCTCTGCTAGGGCAGTGCAGAAAGGAAATGTGGGGTTGGAGCCCCACAGGAGTCTTCACTGGGACACTGCCTAGTGGAGATATGAGAAGAGGGCTACTGTCCCTCAAACCCCAGAATGGTATGTCTGCCGACAGCTTGTGCCATGCACCTGAAAAACTGCAGACACTCAACACCAACCTGTGAAAGCAGCCAGGAAGGGGGCTGTATCCTGAAAAGTCATAGGGGCAGAGCTGCCCAAGGTCATGGGAGCCCACCTCTTGCATCAGCATGACTTGGATGTGAGACATGGAGTCAAAGGAGATCATTTTGGAACTTTAAGGTTTAATGACTGCCCTATAGGATTTCAGACCTGCATGGGTCCTGTAGCCTCTTTATTTTGACCAATCTCTCTCATTTGGAATGAGTGTATTTACCCAACGCCTGTATCCTCATTGTATCTAGGAAGTAACTAAGTTGCTTTTGATTTTACAGGCTCATAGGTGGAAGGGTCTTGCTTTGTCTCAGATGAGACTTTGGACTTGAACTTTGGGTTAATGCTGGAATGAGTTAAGACTTTGGGGACTGTTGGAAGGGCATGGTTGTGTTCTGAAATGTGAGGACGTGAAATTTGTGAGGTCCAAGGGCAGAATGATATAGTTTGGGTCTGTGTCCCCATCCAAATCTCACCTTGAATTGTAATCTCCATTATCCCTACATATCAAGGACAGGACCAGGTGGAGGTAATTGGATCATGGGGATGGTTTCCCCCATGCTGTTCTCATGATAACGAGTGAGTCTCAGGAGATCTGATGGTTTTGTAAGCATCTGGCATTTCCCTGCTGGTATTCACTTCATCCTGCTGCCTTGGGAAGAAGGTGCCTGCTTCTTCTTCACCTTCCACCATCATCATAAGTTTCCTGAGGCCTCCCCAGCAAGGCAGAACTGTGAGTCAATTAAACCTCTTTCTTTTATAAATTACCCAGTCTCAGGCATTTCTTCATAGCAGTGTAAGAACAGACTAATACAGTAGCTTTATCTATAATTCATGTTTTTGAAAATTTAGGCTGGAAAATACAAGATTTTTTTCTTTTAAAATTCACACTTTTGCAACTTAGAATCATGCCAAAGGGAAAAATATGTTTCTGAGTAATTAGAAAATAATAAATCTTACACAACATATTAACTTCCCCTCAGCCTTTCCTTTAGTTCTTCTGAAGTTTACCTTAGCCCTAAATTATTTCACTGGGATTGGAATTTTAGGAAATATGTATTAAGGAATGTCTTTAGCAGTTAAGGAAAACATACATCTAAGAAAATTATTTTGAAATATTGTTACATGAACTAAAATGTTAGAACTGAAAAAAAATTCTTGTAACTCCTTCCAGCATAGGCAGGAGTATCTAGATATCAACTTTAACAACTCAACCAACTTGAACCAACCAGATGGCTAGGAGATTCACCTATTGAGCATGATGTCTTTTATTGATAAAAATATATATAAAACTTCTGTTAAACTTTTAAACTACTACAATCCTATGAAATTTTAACTTACCAGTTTTCTCAATGCTACATAATTAAAAATCATTTAAATCTTCTGATTTTAATTCCTCAGTCTTGAAATCTATTTATTTTTAGTTACATATAAATCCAATCTACTGCTGCTACTAGAAGAAGCTTGGAATTTGAGAACAAAATCAGATGTTTTGTATATTCTCATATTCACTAATTTATTTTTAAATGAGTTTCTGCAATGCATCAAGCAGTGGCAAAACAAGAGAAAAATTAAAATTGGTCAAAAAGATATGTGTGCCAAACAATCCCTTGAAATTTGATGAAGTGACTAATGCTGAGTTATTGTTTCAAATGTGTACCTGTTTATACAAGGGTATCACCTTTGAAATCTCAGCATTAAACGAAATTTTATAAGCAATTTGTTGTAGCATGATTATTATAAAATTCTGATACAATGTTTTTTGTTACCTGTTTAGAGTTTAAAGAGAAAAAAAGAGTTCAGAATTATTACATTTTTATTAGCATTATCCAGGTGCAAAAACTTCTAACACTGTGTTCACATCTTTTTCTCCATTGCCTTCTGAACATACCCACTTGGGTATCTCATTAGCACTGCAAATTCAACATTTTCCATTGCTAATTTTTCTCCCTAAATATTTACTTATTTACTCAGTTTTAGCCAATGTTTCAGTATTGACCATTTGCTCAAGTCTAGTGACCTTGCTTCAATGACCTTCAGAGAGCTATTTCAGTCCTTCCTGGACCACTTGCATGCTTCCAACAAAATGAAGCAGTCTTGATGTTAGTCACTCAAATAAATGGAAATGGGCCCATTTACTGGGAATGTTAACAGAATAAAAAGATAGACGTGACACCAGTTGCTTCAGTCCATCTCCATGTACTTGCTTAAGGCCTGGCCATATTTCTCATGGTGGATATGGTTCAGGGCACATGTTTAAATGGCTGTTCTTGTAGGATGGTTTGGCTGTTGGATTCCTCATCTTCCCTCTCCTTAGGAAGGAAGGTTACAGTAGTACTGTTGGCTCCTGGAATATAGATTCATAAAGAACTAATGGAGTATCATCTCCCACTGCTCTTGTGTGTGGTCAAAGTTCAGATCCTTTACAGTTTCCACATTCTATCTCTATTTCTATTCATCCTAGTAAAGCCAGTTATTTCAGAAATAAATCCGTCTCTCATTAATTTAATCCTCATTAAGAAAAGTCAACTAATAGCCCGGGCTTGATTTTGGGGAAAATGAGCACTAATATATAAATCTCTATCTTATTTTACTTTACAGAACTCAGAAAGCTTTGTTTGTTTGTTTGTTTGTTTGTTTGTTTAACAAAGGATACTATTTGCTTCCACACCTCACCCAGGTAAGTTTAGTGAGTACGGTTTTTCCAATTTGCCCTGACATTTGTTGAAGTACTTGGTGAAGATTCTATTTTGCCTGGTCAAAATGAGTTCTAAAAAGTCACACAATGCCCCAGCTGTGGGCTAAGTTTATTTATTCACAATCAATCGTTCCCAACCCACAAAAATTACCTCATGTACATGCAGAACCTACCATAGCAAGCAAAGGCAAGCAATCTCTTATCTGGTTCCTGGTAAAATTTTCTTTTGAGCTTCTAATACCATCTTCACACCAACAGGTTATATACAGATTGACAAAAACACATACATACTTACATTGTAATTAGATAATATAACCAGTATATAAAGATGCAAATTAATGTACTCTCTGTGTTAAAAATTCGGAAAGATTGATCCCAAACCTTTATAACAGGTTTTACTGCAAGGAATCTGAATCTAACAATAGTTGGCTCAACTACTTTACCTTGTTTGGGAAACATAATCAAAACATTCTCTAAGTGAATAGTGTTGATCAGTCCAACACACTATTTGAATCCTAATACTGTTTTTGCTTCTATTTTCATATGAGAAGAGTAACATCCTGGATAGGAAAATAACCCTCACCCCAGCCACATACCCCAAGCTGACTATGTCTTCATTGACTTTATTCCAACCTCTGAGATTAATCACAAGGAAAACAATGAAGACTCATTCTGCAATCAGAACTTGTCAATCAGAATCCTAAGAGTTATTCTAGACAACTTCCCAAGTACATTTCTAGGAAGTCATTAGCCCCTCATTGTGACCTTGTTCAGTTTCTCTTTATTTCCTGCTTAGAATATCCATTAAGCAAATCAATCAACAATGAATGAATGTAATTCTGAACACTAATTTTAGTGCAGAGGCTACATTACTGAAAACGTATGGTCCCAACATTCGAGAAGCTACTGGTCTACTGGTATTGATGGAAAGATAGATGACATCAGGATAATGCTATAATGTAATATAGGTAAACACAGAGCACAATGAGAGTGCAAGACAAGCTTCATTCCTCAAGAAAATAAGTCCAGGGCAGAAAAGAGGGAATCACCTGACTGTGAAGAATACAGCTTTCTGTACAAACTCTCGGCCTTTCTCATATCTTAAGTTCTGTACTTCATCTTTCCTTAGAAAGATGGCATCAAGTTTTAAGCCTGTACAAGTAAAATGACTTGCCACTTGCTAGTTACCACTCTGTCGCCTTGAGAATATAGGGGCTCGGGATATGGCAGTACGAGAAAAAAAAAAAAAAAAAAAAAAAAAAAAAAAAAAAAAAAGATAAAAATCCCTGCTCTCATGGAACTTACGTTCTATCAGGAAGATAGAATAATTAAGATAAATAAAATATAAAGTTATATTTTAATAATATACATGCTGAGGAAATAATGCAGAGAAAGGTTTAGAGATTAAAGAGCCAAAGCAGGAGAGAGAGTAAGCCGTATGGATAGCTGAGGGAAAAGCATTCCAAGCAGAATAAACAGCAGACGAAGGTCCATGGAGGAAGCATTCCTGGGAGAAAGTGAAGGAAGCCAATGTGGTGGAGGAAGTTGACTAAGGGACCTTAGAAGTTATTGTATGGACTTTGACATATATTCTTAGTGAGAGTGCTTTGTGAATGGGAGTGGAGAGTTAGAGTGTGACAAGGATAGAAATATTGAGACTATTGAAGTTAGCCAGCCAAGAAAAGATAATTACTTGGATCAAAAGGTAGAAAGAATAAATGGCGTCAACAATGATTCCAAGGTTTTTGGTCGGAGCAACTGGAAGAATGAAGTTACTTATTGATATGGAGGAAACAATGTAGGAGCAGGTTTTGGAGAAAAATCAGGAGCAGAGTTTTGGACATGTTCATTCTGATTTGCATATTAGGCATCTAATAGGAGACAGGAGTTTGTACACACAAGTCTGGAATTCAGGGGAGAGGCCTAGGTTGAAGATATAGGCACTAGAATTATTTTCATATTCATGGTAGTTAAAACCTAGAGACTGGATGAAATTGCCTAAGACATGAGTGAAGATAGAAAGGAAATGAGTCCAAGGATTGCCCTGGGTCTTACCAGTCAGTATTTGTACCTCAAGGAGATGAGGAACAGCCAGCAAGGTATAATGACAAACAGAATGCGATGTCTGTGAAACCAAATGAAAAAATGTTTTAAGGAGGAAGAAACGGTGAGTTGTGTCATATTCTATTGACAAGTCAGGCAGGGTAAGGATGCAAAATTGATCATTGGCCAGGTGCAGTGTCTCATGCCTATAATCCCAGAACTTTGGGATGCTGAGGCGGGTGGGTCACTTCAGCTCAGGAGTTCAAGGCCAGCCTGGCCAGCATGGTGAAACTCCATCTCTACAAAAAAATATAGAAATTATCTGGGCATGCCGGGTCTTGCCTGTATTCTCAGCTACTTGGGAGGCTGAGGTAGGAGAATCACTTCAACCCGGGAGATGGATGTTGCAGTGAGGCGAGGTTGTGTCACTGCACTCCAGCCTGGGCAACAGAGTGAAAATCAGTCTCAAAAAAAATAAGAGAATTGACCATTAAATTTAGCCAAGATCCTTTACCTAAGACATTTTGAATGTCTTGATTCTGACAACAGCATGATTGGAGTTATTTAAGTGAGAATAGAAGTAAATAAGGGGAAGACTGCAAAAATGAGGCAACTTACTCAAATGTCTTGTTGTGAAGTGGTGCAGAGAAGTAGTACCATAACTCAAACAGGATAAATGATCACGAAAGATTTTTGGTGGGTTTGTTTAATTAAAGACCTAAAGAAGTTCTAATATCTTGTGGTTTATTTTTTCATTTCCTGTGATTTTATAGTTTTTTTAAAAATTCTTTACATTTGTTGTAATTGGATTTTAGAGGAAGAGGAGTGGAAACTGTCTGGTTTTCATATGTCATGTTTAAAAGAAGTTCTGTGTACTTATTCACTTGTTTTAAAATCCTTTTATTAAGGTCTTAAGAAAGAAAACTAACTGTTTGTTCTTTGTGTATGTTTCACAAAATTTTCCAGTTTGCTTTTGTTTTCTTTCAAGAACAGAAGAGTTTAATTTTCATACAATGAATATGTAGTGAAACATCAGTGTTTTTTATGGTTTCTGGGTTTTATAATTATGCTTGGAAAACTCTTTTACAATCAAAATTAAGGCAAAACATCAATTATGTTTTCTTTTATAATTTTATTACTTTTAATATTAAATATAAATATTGCATCATGGACTATTGCATTAGGATATAAAGAGGTAAAATCTTTAGATTTCAAAAGTACAACTTAAGCAATTTTGAGTTTGTTTTCTTTTGTTTGTTTTCCCGGATGCCTGCTTGAAGGCTTATTACACCAAAATAAGTAATTATATTCTGACTTTAGGTAATCCTGCAGAGGATGCAGTCTTGATGAAAGAAGTGAATATTCCAACTGACTTAATTTATTCCCACTTCAGCCATTGGAATGGGAGTTTAAAGCAGAAAGTAAGTTGAAGTAAAGAAGGTTTTACCTTAGCTGAGTTCATGGAATGAGATGCCAGCCTTCTACATAGTATACATACCGCACTCAGTAAGGGGTTCCAGTGAAGCAGATTCCGTTTCCACCTGAGGTAACAAAGTAAGTTTTATGCAGGTAGTCACATTAAACTTGAATTTAGACAAATTAGTGGTATTTTGAAACATCTGGAATGAGGAGATTATTTAAATGACCAGTTTAGAGGCAGAAAAATAAAAGGCATAATACAGACATGGAAAATAATATTGGGGGAATTCAAGGAATTTAAGTAAGATATGGTTAAAGACATTTTGAAATGTGAAAGCCAACTAAATAAAATTTAAGTAAGAAAAATCTGAAGAAATATGACATACTTTAAAGTAATATAAGAAATTTGGCTGCTATCTTTAATTTTTTTAACAGATGAGTGAGTCTCTAAGGAAAGTAAACTGTCATTTTTTGCAAGGAGCAAGACTTTCTGAAAATGACCCAGGTGTCTGCTCTTGACAAAGAAATAACTGAAATGAGGATTTTCTCCCACTTCTACTAGCCAGGAAAGTAAAATCCAAGCCCGATTTCCAATGGAACAAGAGGCTTCCACGGTTCTACCCACAAGAAGTGGGGACTGAAACTTCCCATGTGCCCAGGGTCTTCACGTTCAAGGCAGTAGTGGCCTCTGCAACAGCACACAAACCCACAGGCACATAGCTTCAGCAAGCTTCTCTGAGGGAATAAATGGAGAATGGTAAACTGTGCCTTATCTTGTCTTGCTCTAAACTTCTCCAGTGAAGTCTATTCTTTAACCCATCTATAGGATGGTAAGAAGTTTATGCCGGGTCCTGTTGTAAGACAAGTGGTGATTCCAAAGGGACCCATCTTACAGGACATCCAATTATAAGAAGGAAGTGTTTGAAACCATGGACACAAAAAATTAATGGATCTCTTTTTCAAACTGTGGATCTATGGAACTATAATTTGTTTTTCTTAATGAAGATGCAAATCAGAACAGCCATTTCCTGCAATTTCCACCTTTCAAATAAATGCATATAAGTAAAACCTGATTAAAATAAATATCACATTCAGAAAATAGCAATATAAGAAGCTCCAAAAGATCAGCCTGTGAATTTTACATGAAAATGGAAGAGGTGAAGTTACAGGCCATTACTTTGATGAAAATCCCAGACCTGTTTTTCCAGCAAACTAGGTCCACCTCCACCTTCTACCCACAGAACATCCAGCCACCTACACACTAGCTTCTTCCCCCTCACCAAGTTCATCCAAGTAGAACTTAGCCAGTCATTCTGATCCACTGTACCCTAGGAGTAATTGAGAACCACATGAAAAAAATGTGTGCAGGATACCATAGTGTACTTTTCTGAAGAACATTAAAGATGAATTCACTGAACTGTGTCAAAGAACTAAATTTTCAGGCAATAGTATGAAAATAATATTAATCAAGCTTTCTTTGTTTATTGCTGAGTAATTGAGTAACATTTATTACTAGATTTTGGGAGTAGGAAAGTGAATGAATGAGTGAATGAATGAGGGACTAAGCTGTAAGAGGTTTATAATCACAGTAACTACTATTTATTCAGGCTATTGCATTCCAAATATTAGCCTTGAGAATAATGCCATAGAGATGAGGAAATTGCAGTTCAGTTGCCCAAAACACATATCTTTTTTCATCAAAGAAAAACCAGAATACAAATCTTGTGGGACTGGTTCCAGCGCCCTTAATATTTATTACCACACTGGCGGTACTGAAGATTTATCTGCAGGGTCTACAATAACTGGAAAGTGATTTTGAATGAAAATTTGCTTAGCAGAAATGATGATTAGCCCTTGCTAGAACTGATTTCATTGTCACTAGTCTCCTAGATATAATCCTGGGCCTACTAGACTAAGGACGAAGCTCTATGCAAATATTCTGCCTTAGCTTAGTGTAAATATCAGATCTATTAAACTTACTTCAGGAAAATGAAATGGAGGCTTTCCTACAATATTCTGTGCAAGAGAACCATTTTATGATAAAACTGCATTTTTATTCTTTGACCACCTAAATTATCCTACTTTAGCCCTCTATTTCCCCAAGTTTCAATAATATACACTATTTAGAAAATATGTTTTCTTGATATAATATGCACTATTTAGAAAATATAGACCCAGGAAATTTTTTTACAAAAGAAATGAAGTGAGTGTGTGCTTAAGAAAAGAAGTACCATGCCAAAACAAAACAGTGCAAATACATTTTGAATGCAAAAATAACCTACCTTTTACAAAGATGAATGACAATGAAATGTCACCTTCTTAACTATTTTAAATACTTCACTTTTTTGTTTTGCTTGATTCAATTTTATTGAATCAAACTTTAAGCAAACTTGCTTAAAGAAATCTGAAATTGGGGAGTGACTGTATTGAAATTTGAAAGAAAGCGACAGTGTAAGGCAGGGTTGCCTAGCAGAGAGCCTAGCAGCTGCCTGACAAGACACCTGACAAGTTGGAATTGCTGAATTAAGCATGGTTCAGGGACTAGTCTTTCATTTTGAAGTTCAGAAGTCTGATTATATCTGCACATCTATTATGGATTGCTTCACATTAAATAATCTCATTTACAAACCAATCCCTCTCTCACCATGATTGACATTATAACAACCATTTTGATTAAAGGATACAACTTCTTTAGGTCACATATTTCTAAAGTAGCTAAGCATACATGACCCGCATCAGGCTAGTCTTCCTTGCAATCTTCCTCTTCTAGCCAAAAGTGATACATCAGTGTTGGTGCTCAATCCAAAGTGGGCCAATCATGTTTGATTCTGCTGGAAAATACAAAAGAGAAAGAGAATGAGTGGCTATATTCAGAAAATGTAAATCTAAGAGCTGTCTGTAGCCATGTTTTCATCTTGTGGATAAATGAAACATGAAGTCCTTTACAGAATATATTAACACTGATATTCAGAGAAAGCAGGAAAAAAGAAAATAATAAAGGCATCCTAGACTTCTTTAGACCTAGTAGTTTTACAATACGTTCCCTCTTTTTGCTTAGGTATTTGATTTGGATTCTAGGTAATATACTCTTTAATACAAATATTTTTTGTAAAGTAAAAATCATAAATCTAGCTGGTAGAGATCTCTCTGTTAAAATCTCAATTCCGTCACTTCTAATCTTTTACTTAGAAGAAGTTGCTTAATAGTGCTTTTCTGGGTTTTCTCTTCAGAATGATTATGGTAACTTACATTTCTACCAGCTGTTTATGAGATATTTTCCAACAGTTTTACCCTCACTGGATATTTAATGTCTTTAATATTTGCTAATCACCAATCTAATAAGTGTGCTACTTTGTTGATATTTACATTTTCATATGCCTTATTACAAAATAACACATCTGAGGAAAATAAGGTTGACTTTTTTCTTGTTTATTAATCATTTCCTGATTCATGTGAATTAAATTCTTGGTCCATTCTTCCTATTAGGGGCTCATGTTTTTCTTAATTACTTTTAAGCGATCCTTATATAGAAAGAGCAACAATTATTGGCATCTGTAATTTTTGCAGATATAGTTTCCCTGTTTGTCACTTGCTTTCTATTTTGTTCAGATATCTTTGAGCTGGAGAATTTACAGTGTGTACTCAAGTCTAAGTCTGTTTTCTGTTTTCTCTATTTTGGGGTATGCCTTGTTTGATTTTTCTCAGGAAGGCTTTTTATTATTAAATTATGTGACTATTTCTAGCTTTTCCTCTGGCATGTTATTTCATCTTTCACATGTAAATGTTTAATCTACCTAGAATTAATGTTTTTGTGTGGTATAAGTTAAGGGCCTATCCTCATTTATTCTCCAATTGGTTAAAGAGACTCTTCAGTTGTATAGTAAATCCTTACTTGTTTGTGTCTCGGTGTTTTTTATTCTAATCCATTCAACCCTCTGGCTTTACAACAATACTGCATTGTTTTAATTACTCTAGCTTCCAAATAATGTACTGTTTCCATAGGCTTTTTCATTTCCATAAAACATTTAAACTAATAAAATTTTGTTGCAGTTAAAATGTGTTTTTCTCCTTGTTTTATTTGATTGATGTAAAATACTTTCAATTCAATAACTTCTTACCAATAATTTTATAAAGAACCTGACAAAGTAATCACTTTGAAGAGTTAACTTTGCATTGAATTCCTGTCCCCTCTTTTCTAATGTGAGGTGAAAGATCTACAGTGCTGGCAATTCATTTAAAAATATATATGAAAAGATTGCCCTTTGTGACAATATAATTCACACTTTTACCAATTTTACTAGTTTTCAATAGACTTCAGGGTGAAGAGGATAAAACAGCATCCATACTTTTGAACATTTATGTAAATATATCATCAGAAATAAATAATAAAGGAAAATGAACAATCCAAATCACTCTTCTTTTTTCTTTTCTCACTTTTTTCTTCTCTCTCTCATCTTTGTTCAACCGATAGCTCTTGTAACATGGAAATTTCTGTTTCACTATGCATATTCTTTACCAATTATAAAAATGGACCAATCCTATTTCAAGTGGTATTGATATGTAATACTGAAAAAAGGGCTATACATCCCATAGTCATTGAATATCTTTACGTTAAAAAAGTGTTTTACTACGTAGAGAGCTTTATTCTGTGATTCTGTGGCATCTAGAAACCAGGAAGAGTCTGCTCTAGAATTCATATAACATGGCCTCTGGCTAAAGAATGGAAATACCAAGTCTTATTGGAGAAAGTCAAGGTGGTATAATTATTACGGGTAGACGTGTATATACCCACTGTGTCTTAAGTGAACATGTACTTGAAATGGAGGAGGAACTGTAGCACATGGCAGAGTTATCTGTTCTCCCTAGGCTGCTAGATTTATGAACACCAGAAACAGCAATCCGGCTTCAACTGAGAAATCTGCTGAGGAAGTTTTTCCTAGCTGAAACAAACATGAAGGCCGGAAAGTTTTGTAGGTCTGCTATAGACTGAGTGTGTCCCCACAAAATTGATATGTTGAAGCCTTACACTCAGTGTCATGGTATTTGGAGGTGAGGCCTTTGGAAAGTCATTAGGTCATGAGAATGGAGCTTCCACGAATGAGATTACTGTCCTTAAAAGAAGAGACATAAGAGAGCTTATTTCCTCTCTCTTTCTGATCTCCACCATGTGAAAATATAAGGCTATCATCTGCAAACCAGGAAGTAGGCCCTCACAAGATACCAGATCTATCAGCACCTTGATCTTGGATTTCCCAGCCTTCAGAACTGTAAGAAGTAAATGTTTACTGTTAAAGCCAGCCAGATTGTGGCATATTTGTTATAGCAGCCTGAATTGACTAAGATAAGGCCTAAGCAAATCTATAACAAAGGATAGAGGCAGCAGGTTAAAGATGACTTTGTACTTACAGAAGAAACATTCCTTGACAAAGCTCACCTTTAGTGCAGCAATGAAATTTCAGAAAATGCAAATTAAGAGCATTTTCTGGATTGTAAAGACAGACATCCACCTTTCCAAATGTCTAGTCTTTGTAAGATAGTAGCAATGTTTCAAATGACACTTACAGAAAAGTAAGAGAATATGTTTAGGTGAATTTTCCCCAAAAATGTGGTAAATATGTTCATCAGAATAATTTTTCTACTAGGAAACATCCTTAAATTACTTTAAATTTTTCAATTTATATATCTGTATAATGAGCACTGATTACCTGGTATTAAACAGCCCTAACATTCTGTCAGAGCTGAAACCAGGTTACTTTCCATCTACTCTTTCTCACTTATTTACAGCTATGTTTCTTGCAATAGACTTGGCAATGCTAAATACTGGGTTCTGTAATAACAGCCCTCACAACTAGGAATTGGCTTTTGACTAAATTGGCTGGTCAGTGCTGTGAGATTCATGAGCATCCTATTAGCTCTGAACATTTGAAAAAAATGTAGCCAAAATATGGAATCAACCTTAGTGTCCATGAATGGCTGAATGAACAAAGAAAATGTGGTATATATGTACTCACACACACATGCACAGTGGAATGTTATTCAACCGTAACATAGAAAGAAATGTTATTTAAAACAACATGGATGAGCCTGGAAGACACTATATTAAATGAAATAAGCCAGGCACAGAAAGAAAAATACTGCATTATCTCACTTCTGTGTGGAATCTAAAAGTTAAACTCATAGAAGTGAAGAGTAGGATGGGGGTTACCAGGGGTCACGGTGATGGGGGTATAGAGGAGAAATGAAAAAAGATTGGTCAAATTGTACGTACACAGTTTCAGTTAAGATCTTCACTCAAGATCTATCGTACAACACGATGACTACAGTTAATACTAATGTACTGAATACTTGAAAATTGCTTACAGAGTAGATTTTAAATGTTGTCAGCACAAAATATAGGTACATGATGGATGTGTTACGCGGCTTGATTTAATCATTCCACAATGTATACATATATCAAAACATCATGTTGCACCCCATAAATAAATATGATTTTAAAAAGAACAGAAACAAATTTAGACTTAGGGATGAATTAACTCGTCTCTAAGAAATCACATACATTTTCAGTGATTTTGTACAGTGTGAATATAGCTAGGCTAGTGCTACATTTTCCAGAATTCTCTTCTCTGTAATTTCAGGCCAGGACCACCCATATGAGAAATGATAATTGGAACGCGGCCCCAAAGCAGCCACCATTGGGTTTTATAGTTCTGTGTAGGGCATCAGGCAGTGTTGTAACGCAAATAACTTTGTTACTGGTCTGCTGGCTCACATTGTTGGTGTGGGGCAGCAGGCAAGCCCACAGCTCCTCCACATCCCCTGGATCTCCTGGTTTAGCTTTTCTGAGTCCTGAAACAGGCATGTGTACAGTCTGTAGTAAACACAGCCCCTACGCATACAAATCACTCACATCATTATGGTTGGATATTTTGAGAAGTGGGTATGGTTTCCAGTTTGTCCTAGGTCACTCCAATCACATGTGTGTGTGTGTGTGTGTGTGTTTGTGTGTGTGTGTTTCCACTTCTGGCCCTACTGATCTACAGAAACTTCAGGCTGACCACCAAATGCAGTGGTAACATTCTTCTATGATTTGTCTACCCTATATTAAATCCTGATTCCTTATCACTCATGGTAAGTCTTCTTCCCTGGTTGCAACCTATAAAATTGGGTGCCTGAAATAAAGGTGTTACCACAATAAAAACCCAAAACACATTGGATCTGGGAGAAGATAGCAAGAAGAAGATGAAAAGGACTTGAGAAGACTGTTAAAGCTGGAAGGGGCTTCACGAGACAATGAGGATGCTAAAAACATTGAGGATATGGTTATATATTGGAAAGTCTGGTCACAAAGCTCCCTGTTGTAATACGGAAGTTAAATAGGATATCTAGCAAACTTTTTTATTTAGTTGGAGAGCTTTGCAGACAGAATGAGAAAAATGCCACCAGGCTTTTCTAGCTTCCTGTAATTAAGTACAACATTGGTTGGGGAGAGAGGCTAGGAAAGAGAGAGAGAAACTGTTCCATTTTAATTTATATTTTAGGAATTTAGAAGAAATATAAAGGGCCCAGAAATTGCTGGGTTGAAAAGAAAATGTTTTTTCATCCCCAGTTATTGCAAGCAAAAGATTCTCAAAAAGAAAAGAAATAGCTTCAGCAAATATAAAATCTAGCACACTAAAAGAAACTGAGGATAAAAATTACAAGTATGTGGTTGCTATAAATCCCTTTGTTGAGACCTCAAAAACTGTAAGGATTAAACAGGAGAGTTCCCTGATCCCCTTTACTGGACATGTGACAGGGGTGTGGCTCAGCTGTTCAATTGAGCTATTTGATTGCAAAACATGGCCATTCTATGTGGATGAGGACCCAGAGGTCAGAATCAATAGCACAGAAGGCAGGAGCAACAAACAAGGGGAATCATTTGTAGGAAGCAGACCTGTTCCCAACCCTGAATATCAGAATTACTAATGACCAATAACAGCCGGTGCATCTGTATTCCCTTCACTTTTGAACTGGAGCTTCTACTGCACTTACCTTTCTTCATCTCACCATTGTGTGGAGGTAGAAAGAGTCTTTTTAGTTCACAGCTTATGAGATACAGAGGAACCAGGGCCAACTGGCCAGAACGCCTCATCCATACCTGGATCTGAATTAGATGATAGCCCCTTGAAACCTGGCCTAAGCATGGTGCTATAATGCAATGAGAACTTCACAAGGCTCATGGGAAGGGTTGAATGTATTTTGTGTATGGTCATAGGGAAGGCAATGGCCCATTAAAGATGACCATAAATTCTTTGACATTCGTCTCATGTACTTATGGGGTATATATATATGCCTTCCCCTTGAACCTAAATGGGCCCTTTGACTGCTTAAGCAAATAAAATACAGCCAAAATGATATTATGTCAGTCCCTGGGCCCAGGACTTAAGAGATGAACATTTTTACTTTGTATCTTGGAATACTTGCCTTTGTAGTTTTGAGTCTTCACATAAGAAGTACAATTATCTTGCTAGAAGGACCATGTGGAGAAGTTCTAAGACTACATGGACAGGGAAAAGAGCCCAGGTAAGCCCAGCCTTCCAACAATTCTTGCTATGGCTAGGCCTGTGAGCGAACCCATTTTGGACCTCTGAATCAGCCCACCAGCTGAATATTACCACAGGATGCCCATCAACATCACAGGGAGCAACTCATGAGATATAATTTTTTGTTTGTATAAATAAATAAGGCTTGGGGTAATTTACTACAGCGAAATAGATAACTGAAATTATATCTCAATGTGAGACATCCCGGGCTTCAGCTGCTGACATGGAAAAAAAGCCCTCCTTATCATTCTATTATGGCAAAGGCAAAGCACTTCCCCTTTCCTTGGCCTTCCTGGCAGTGAGTTGGCCTCAAGGTGTAGGCATTCTTTGCTCCCTGTACTGTAAATCTTACCAGCACTATTCTTACTGGGTTAGTAAGCTTTTTAAACTCTGGAATCCGATAATTGGAAGTCATTTGTATCTCACACCCACCTACATCCCCCTCCCAAGCTTTACCAGCAATAATTGTGTTTTGGCCTCCATCTATACTCTTTTGGGGTATTTCTCTTACCTTCAGAACTCAGGTAGATATGGGAGTAGGGAAAGGAGTATTTTCTTCATCCCCTTCTAAACTTCATCAACATACAGTATTTCTGCCAAGCCCAACATTCAGAATTTTAATGCAATCAGATTAGTTTTATTTGCTTTTAAAAATCAGTAATATGAAGGAACTGATTTATTTGTCATGTTCCATTAACCAACTCTAATAACTTTCTATATGCTCTCTAAACAGTTTAAATGCATTTCTGCAAATTGACCTGCCTTTAATCTCTTTGATACATATCTGTTAACTGGGAGGTTTATATCTACATAGACATCTATCCCTCTCTATATTTAAAGGGCGAGTAAAATTATAGAGCTTTAATACTTATTCTGTAAATTTGTTTACCTCTCATTTCATTTTAAACATAAAAATTCCGTTTAATCATATGCTATATCCATAAACCCATATGTTTAAAACTTAGTCTGAAAAAGACATAGGAAATAATTTACAGTAAAGCTGTTCTAAGAATTCACAACTTCTGCTTATTGTTGGCTTTTGGTTTCCTCTAAGGTTGCCATCTGGGTAGCTATTTCTTGGACTTCTTCCCTCACACCTAGACCCCAGCTACCACAAGCCACATAACCTGGAAAGCTTCAAACCTAGTTTAATCTTCTTAGATGAAGTAAGATTACAAAAGCACTGTTTATCTCACTAAAAACCTTTCATTTGGATTACTTGGGAGTTCCTTCCAAAGGGACAAGTGTGTAATGACAAGACATCCCTTTCTTTGGTCTTCACGCTTTCTTCAGCAGGGGTCAAGGAGAGCCCCATATCTCTGTGTTCTGGTGAGAGACTCGCCACTCTCTCTTCTCCCAACTCCAACTCCTGTACTCAAAGCTTCTTCCTCAATATTTTCCTTAAGACCATTAAGATCAATCTTATTATGCTGTTTGTCTTTATTTACCTCAACTACTACTAAAAACACAGGTCATCCCTCATTTCCCATACCATAGGCACCATTATGTATGTGAACATCCCTATACAGATTCATATCCCACCCCTTCCCATTTCAGAGCTTTTCTGCTGTGTTTTAAGAACTCACAGTCATTCAACAGCAAAATCCTCTGTGTCCTTAACTTGTTTTCTTACCTTCCTAGTCTGAAACTAGATTCTCTCCTAAAGACACTTGTTCCCTGGCAGCTTTCTTGAGTAGTAATTGTTTTCTCTTCTACCCTCCTCATACAACTTGGCCTGGAGGAGAGATAATTACCTCTTTGTTCAACATTGCTACTTCCAGATCATGCTCCTTCTTTCCTGCCATTGCGATATGTTACTATCACCAGCCATGCCTCCTTATTGTACCATTCATAGTGCTCTCATGTCTTGAATTTAACACCTGGCTCACTGTCAGTCTTTTCAACACTGTTCCTGCCAAAATTCTCAGTGATTTCAAGTGTAGGACCTAGCTGATCCTTCCAAATCACTGGAACTTTGATTTCCTAAACTTTGCTCTAGTGATTTCAACTCTTACCCGACCTAATACATTCACTTTCATCGTTGTACATAAGACTTGGCCCCATCAATAAAAAATGCAACTTCTCCATATTTAAATTTTAAGAATCCCATTCTTTGCTGACCACCTCCTATTTTTCCACTAATAGATATGGACAAGAACAAGATAGAGATTGTGAGAGCTGATATGATCATGTTTTAAACCCTAGGCTAAGGCAGTCTAAAGAAACCACATTTCATAAAATTGTTTTACTACTTTATTTTCAGAAATTTGAATATTTTTCACCTCTGTGTATAATACTATACTAGACATCTTTGTGCAAATTGTTGATTGGTATATGTATTATACAACAACATATATCTCCAAGAGTTAAAGGATTCAGAAGGATTCATTTTAGTACTACTATTATATTATTTGAAAGTGGTTAGCTTTGATCTAAAGAGTTATGATTATTGTGAGTGCTGCAGAGATAAAAGACTTATTTTTCCCTCTATAATTCAGTATTGTTTGAACTTTTAAATAAGAACCGTCATATATGAATCAGTTAGGTAGCTAAAAGCTTTTAGTTTTAAAAATAGCAAGTAACATTAACCAGTGATTCACAAAAGAAAAAAAAACTATCAATGGATATATAAGAAAAAAGTCCCAAAGATGAAGTCTGAAGCCAGTATGAATATTCTTTTATTCTTTGTATCAAATTAATTATTCTACCTTGATAATTTTATAATTTTTCTCAATACTTGTATTAGTTTGTCCTCACACTGCTATAAATAAGTATCAAAAACTGAATAATATATAAAGAAAATAGGTTTAATGGCTAATGGTTCCAAAGGCTGTAGAGAAAGCAGGATGCTGGCATCTGCTCAGCTTCTGGGGAGGCCTTAGGAAACTTACAATCATGGCAGAAGGTGAAGCAGGAGCCAGCATCTCACATGGCAGGAGCAGGAGGAAGAGAGAGAGAGCGGGGAGGTACTACACACTTTTAAACAACCAGATCGCCTGAGAACTCACTATAGAATACCAAGGGAGGATGTTGCTAACCCATTCAGAAGAAATCACGCTCATGATCCAATCACCTCCCACCAGGCCCCACCTCCAACAGTGGGGATTACAATCCAACCTGAGATTTGGGTAGCGACACATATCCAAACCCTATCAATACTATTGCCATCTTATTTATAGAATATTTAAAATGTGACATTCTTCTCATTTATTTTACCTGAAATACATTTCATTCTTCTAAATTGGCCTTTTTTTCCACTTATGGGGTATACAGAAACACTTTTGTTCTCATCCATCTCTTTTTAAGTTACATCTTATTCACTTTCATACTAACTTGTTCTTTCCTTGTAGTCTTCTTCTCATATTTAATTAATGTTGAAACATCTTGTGTCCTGAAGAGAATAATAAACATGCTCATTACTACATTTCTTAAAGTAAATATTTTTGGAGTTTGCCTCTTCTCTGAAACATCATGATTTGTTCTTTGTTGCTGTATAACACATTTTAATATTCCCTCTTTTATAAGTACACTCATTACTAAATGAGGAGAACTCTCTCAGATGCAGTGTTTATCCAGTTACATGAAGTGAGGAATGAGTTTATGTCCGTCGCATTTCAACTGGGGTACAAATCCTATTCTTACCTGGAATCAGAGGAATATGTGTGGACCATGGGCTGAGTTCATATGCTCTTTCACTGCTGTGAAGGCTTTTATCTGTTTGGGTTCTCCAGAAATTAAATGAGCTCTTTCTATGTTCACCTCTGGCATTTTAACATTCCTATCAGATAACACACATGGATCTGTAAAATCCCCAGTGTGCACCATGAGAGAAGGTCTTCCTGACCCCCTCCCTGTTTCTCATGCTTTACCTATTACATCTTACAGAAAATAGTAAGCTACCACCACCAATTTACTTTTAGATAGCCCTTGGTTCCATCCCATTTGTACAATAGGAATTTTGGTCTTTAATTTAATATAGAAAAAGTTCACTTAAAATTTGGATGTTGACATGACAAAGTAGTATCTAGGCAGTAGATAAATGGCTGTCAAGGTTACTATTCAATAAAGATATTTGAATTTAGAAACAGGAATAAAGTGGCAGAGAATCAAGAGAGGATGGCTGTTGTGGGAAGTCAGGGACCCCGAATGGAGGGACCAGCTGGAGCCGTGGCGATGAAACATAAATTGTGAAGATTTCATGGATATTTATCACTTCTCTTATAATACTCTTATAATTTCTTATGCCTGTCTTACTTTAATCTCTTAATCCTGTTATCTTCATAAACTGAGGATGTATGTCACCTCAGGACCCTGTGATGATTGTGCTAACTGTACAAATTGATTGTAAAACGTGTGCTTGAACAATATGAAATCTGATGGTAAAACATGTGTGTCTGACCAATATAAAATCAGTGCACCTTGAAAAAGAACAGAATAACAGTGATTTTAGGGAACAAGGGAAGATAACTATAAGGTCTGACCACCTGCGGGGTCGGGCAAAAAGAGCCGTATTTTCTTCTTGCAGAGTGCCTATAAACAGACATGCAAGTAGGAGAGGTATCACTAAATTCTTCTCCTAGCAAGGAATATTAAATATTAAGTCCCCAAGAAAAGAATTGCATTCCTGGGGGGAGGTCTATAAACGGCTGCTCTGGGAGTGGCTCTCCTATTTGGTTGAGATAAGGACTGAGATATGCCCTGATCTCCTGCAGTACTCTCAGGCTTATTAGGGTGGGGAAAAAAATCCCGCCCTGGTAAATTTGAGGTCAGACCGATTCTCTGCTCTTGAACCCTGTTTTCTGTTGTTTAAGATGTTTATCAAGACAATACGTGCACAGCTGAACATAGACCCTCATCAGTAATTCTAATTTTGCCCTTTGCCTTGTGATCTTTGCTGGACCCTTATCAGGAGTTCCTGATTTTGACTTTGCCCTGTTTCCTCAGAAGCATGTGATCTTTGCTCTGTCTTTTGCCCTTTGACGCATGTGATCTTTGTGACCTACTCCCTGCTCGTACACCCCCTCCCCTTTTGGAATCCCTAATAAAATCCCTAATAAAAAAAATGCGATGGGCATCATGGACCTACCAATATGTGATGTCACCCCTGGTGGTCCAGCTGTAAAATTCCTCTCTTTGTACTCTTTCTCTTTATTTCTCAGACTGGCAGACACTTAGGGAAAAATAGAAAGAACCTACATTGAAATATTGAGGGTGGGTTCCCCTATAGATGACTTGCTGTTTCCCACAGTTGAACTAATTGGCCACTTACTTCCATCAACCAGGCAGTCTGCAGAAAATTCTCCCAGACCCAGACAAGATACTACCATGGCTGAGTTTTATTTTCTTCTGTTTCTACTAGTGGTTATCTTAGAAGCTGAGTGAAGCAAATTAATTACAGTCATGTTCTTAAAATGACAAGAAGTTATTAAATAACACTTTTATTCATGAGATATAAAATAAAATCAAACCAAGCAGGTGGGGAAAATGCCATACAAAGATTGATTTTGTTTTCAAATTATCTCAAAAGTAAATTTAAACTACTGATATTTTCTGTAATTTTCATTTTTTTAACTAAAATCATATAAAGACATGCTGGGACACAATTTATTTAAACATAAAAAATAAACATTTCATAAAAATCACATTAGTGCTGATGACTTATCTTAATGGCAGCCTGATATCCTGAAAGTAAACTAATCTTTTCTGTCACCATAGCTTTTTTTTTTTTTTTTTTTGAGATGGAGTCTCCTCTGTCACCCAGGCTGGAGTGCAGTGGTATAATCTCGGCTCACTGCAACCCCCGCCCCCCAGGTTCAAGCGATTCTCCTGCCTCAGCCTCCTGAGTAGCTGGGACTACAGGCATGCACCATGAAGCCCAGCTAATTTTTGCATTTTTAGTAGAGACAGGGTTTCACCATGTTGGCCAGGCCTGTCACCATAGCTTTTGAGGGCTATTTGGTACCTTTAAATCAAATAAACTGGGTATTAATTCTTCTTAACACTCACCTGAAGATTCATTGTTTATTAATACTTAAGTCAAGTGTGTAATGATAAGTAATCTGATTGCAGGTACATATGCATTTAATTTGATTTATATGGTTACTTAGAACATTTTCAGAAATTACCATATGCTAATAGTTCTAAATTCCCTATATAACAGGTCCTTTAATATTTCTTCAAGAAATGGTGTATACCTAAAATCCATATCCATCCCATATTAAGTACAGAATCATGGACCAATACAATTTGCATAATTTTACATGTAAAGTGGGAAACAACGATCTATCCCCACGTTGGGGCTAAAGTACTAAGATTGTCCTAAGTACCATGTAAATGCTTAGTAAATATGATTTTCCCTCTAGACCACAAGAATTATGGCACATTTATTTCAAGAGTTCTGTTTGTACTTATGAGAGGGCACCTGGAAATGGACCAATATTCTGTCAATACAAATACTGAAAAGCAAAGCTTTGTTCCCCAAGAATGAGAAAACACTTAACACAGCAGCGTGGTTTAACAGCTTGCAATGTTAACAAAACGACATGCTACAGTATGTTCAGCTCTCCATATCTCCATGCCTGTGTTTATCCATTAGGCATGAATCAGATAATTGATATCATCCTTTAATTCAAATTATTTGTGCAAGAATCTATTTTAATATTTCTTTACCCTGTAGAAAACAGGATTAGAAGAGGACTATACCTCATTTCCTCAATTTTTAAGTCCGTTATCTAACTAGCATATTCAGATTGTGAAGGATACATTGCTACAATGTGATACAGTAGGAATAGTGAGTTAAAATTCTTCCTAGCAAATCCAAGGCAGCTATATTCATATCCCAGAATGCAGTGATGATGGACATAACTAGATATTCAGTGTTCAACATATCATCTTACTTTATTCTACAGTTTTCTCTACGCAAAGACAATGTTCGTGTTCTGACTCATCATCTGGTCTGCTACCATGATGTTTAAAACACTTTGCAGAATTCATTTTTGCAGTGAGAAATAGAAAAGGGCAATATATGTTTTACATGTGTCTGAGAATTGTTATATTATAATCCTGCAGCTTTCTGAAAGACAAATAGCAGTTGATAAATACAGAATCATTATATAGAATTATCAGTCCTTCTTAGGAGCTTTCAGAAGGCTAAGGAAATCATATCATTTCAGACCTAAGAACTGTGAAGGCAAGCTAAACACTAATCCCAGAAAAAGACTCCTTGTCTTGCATTCTAACCATAAGTACTTCCTTTGAGATTTTGTAAAACAAGACAACAAAAACAAACAAACAAACAAAACCCTTAAAAACAGGGTTTCGCTATTAATCCAACTAATTCTTATGCGCAGAATTTTTTTCTGATTTATCAAATCCAGTAGAGAGTAACAACCAGTTAACTGTATAGTAAGCAAACTTCACTCTGACAACCTTAATTCAAGAAGCTGTAGACATCAAACTTCTAGTAAAAGGTACAGTCAAGGGCATTCAGTATATTTTAGTACTGATCAATAGCTCTCCTTGACTCTTTGCTCTTCTCTCACGATGCTTTTTGTCAAAAATACAGTCATTATCACTTAATCATGGGGATATATTCTGAGACATGTGTCATTAGGTGATTTAGTTGTTGTACCAACATCACAGAGTGTACTTACACAAACCTAGGTAGAATGACTAACTACCAACCTAGGCTCTATGGTATAGCTTATTGTTCCTAGGCTACCACCCTGTACAGCACGCGACTGTTCTGAATACCACAGGCAACTGTAACACAGTGGTATCTGTGTATTTAAACATATCTAAACCTAAAAAAACACAATAAAAATGCAGTATTATAATCTTATGTGGTCAACCACCATATATGCTGTTACAGAGTTCGGTTGTTGACTGAAATGTTGTAATGTGGTGCCTGGCGATATCTCATCCATTAGCTCTGTGAATCACACCTGTGTCCATATTCCGTCCCCAAGCTCACCCTGAATACCAATTCCTTAGACAAAAATGTCTATTGTGTGCCTTAGCTGTGGATATTGGATGTTGTTGATTGGAGAACAGAGGGATGAAAAGCCAAGATTCAAAATAATAGGAAGTTCTGCTTCAAAAACTAAGCACTCCTCCCTAAATTCCCTCTCAAGGAGGGAACCCTTCTTGAGATGTATCTCAGAGGTGACAATGGACAGCTTTAAAAAAAATGTTTTTAATCACACACTTGTGTGTGTACAGGTATCTGGCTGAGACCTGATCATTGAGAATAAAATAGGTTTTTTTGGCCCACAGAATTTCACAGATGGGTAGTAAAAGTCAGTTGCCAGTTCCATTAAATAAACAAAACAACAACAACAAAAACCTTAGTAGAGCTCCTTTTTAAATGATTTCTTCTACTACACAAAACAGGATGAATCACTGTGAAATGTGGCCAGGTTAATTAATCAAAAGGAAGATGTTTTTATTTGATATTGTTCATTGATAGAATTTTTTTTCAGAAAAGTCACTTTTGCAAAATATGTAGAAAAAATACTTAATATAATTATAATTCCTCAAGAACTTAAGTACATTTTTAAAATATTATCTAAAATTTGCTACAACCAGCTTAGTCTATTTCTATTGAAGTGTTAAAAAAAAGAATTAAAGGATTAATCTTAAAAACTAGCATCTGCGTTTTCAAGTAAAATCTTTGTTTAGAAAAATACCTTGAAAAGCCACTAGAGGGCAATGATTAGCGAAAAACCAGGAAATGTAAAATGTACCGGGACTGGATAGAAATTAGTAGGATGATGTGGGAAAGAACAAAGAAGAAAAACTGAGGGAAACTGAAAGAGGAGCAAGAGAGAAGACAATTATAAACATGGTGCAAGACTTGATCCACTGTCAGCAGAAAATGCCACGGGACAGTGTTCAAAATTCAGTTTCAAATTTCCAGCAATATCAACCTAGACCGTCTGTCCAGAGCATCAGTAAAGTCAGCAATGCCAGCAAAGGCCTTGTGTGAATAAGGGGTGTGTGTGTGTGTGTGTGTGTGTGTTGACAATAAGGAAGCCTCTGAAGTCGGCATCTGAGTAAGCAATGTTTGGAACAGTGCTAATATATTATTTGTATTAACTTAGTAGAAGCAAGAGTTTGAAAATAAAAATGGCTATGGCAATGACTATACTGAGTATTCCTAGAAATCTTGGAGATGCCCTTAAATTTTTCACAAGACATGAATTTAGGGTTTGAACCAATCTCATGATCTTAAGTGGCAGGAAGAGTTTAGCTATCACAAATTGTAGATTAAACACAAGTACACACAACACTCCTTAATTATTGAGGAAAAGATTAGCACAGGGCTTTTACAGGGTTGCTGGTTCACAGTGGCAGATAAAACAGTCGTATACATACATACATATATAAGGCAAAATTTGGCATACAAAACAACAAGTATACATGCTTTATTTATGGCATATATATGTATATGTGTGGGTGTATAATATATATAATACATATATTTTATATATAGATATAGATATGTGTTGTTTCATATGCCAAAAATAAGGCATATGAAACAATAGGAAGTTCCAGAAGAAAGAAGAGCCCAATACATTTATGGAATACACTGTTCCTAAAAGTGGGGGCAGCAATAAAGGTACTCTAGACCCAGAGTTTGCAGATATCAGGAATAAAGGAAGTATCCAGGAGCAACTGCCAGTGTGATCTGTTGGGTTATTTGCAGAAGGATTCCCTGGGCTGGTTTTCCTCTGCCCATCTCCTGTGGGCTCCTCCTGTGGGCAGCAACACCAAGGCTTTAAAACTCCAGGTGGATCTGCAAGAAGTGCATCACACTCACCAATGGGTTTAGCTAGTGTCCTTTGTTTCTATTCCATTTATATTTACATTTTATGATAGAAAACTATACTATTTGCATATCAATATTGTTGCTAATTCTAGGGATATGGATCAAACAGATAAATGTAATCAAAATGGTTTCATTTTATAAAATTTCTTTTTTATTTTAAGTCAATCATTTTAATAGGTATGTACTGGTATCTTACTGTGGTTTTAATTTACATTCTACTAATGAATAATGATGATAAATACCTTTTCATGGCTTTTTTGGCACCTGAATATATTTTCATTGGTCTGTTCAACTCCTTTAAAAAAATTGGTAGTTTGTATTCTTAGTATTGGGTTTTGAGAGAATTCTTTTTATATTCTGGATATAAGTCCTTTATAAGATGTGTAATTTGCAGATATTTTCTCCTAGCTGTTGCTTGTCTTTTCATTCTCTTGATGTGTTGTTTGAAGGGCAGAAGTTTTGAATTTTATGAAGTCTAACATCAACTTTTTTCTTTAACTTTTATTTTAGCTTCCTGGGTACATGTGGAGGATGCTCAGTTTTGTTACGTAGGTAAATATGTGCCATGGTGGTTTGCTGCACCTAACAACCCATCACCTAGCTATTTAGCTCAGCATCCATAAGCTCCCTGATGCTCTCCTTCCCTCCATCCACACAAGACAGGCCCCAGTGTGTGTTGTTCCCCACCATGTGTCCATATCTTCTCATCTTTCAGCTCTAACGTATAAGTGAGAACATGCGGTGTGTGGTTTTCTGTTCCTGCATTAGTTTGCTGAGGAGAATGGCTTCCAGCTCCATCCATGTCCCTGCAAAGAACATTATCTCATTCGTTTTTATGGCTGCATAGTATTCCATGTTGTACATGTACCACATTTTCTTTATCCAGTCTATCATTGATGGGCATTGAGGTTGATACCATGTCTTTGCTATTGTGAATAGTGCTGCAGTGAACATAATCGTGCATGTATCTTTATAATAGATTGATTTATATTCCTTTGGGTATATATCTAGTAATGGGCTTGCTGGGTCAAATGTTAGTTCTGCTTCTAGATCTTTGAGGAATAGCCACACTGTCTTTCAGAATGGTTGAACTAATTTACATTCCCACCAACAGTGTAAAGATTTTCCTTTTTCTCCACAACATTTTCAGCATCTGGGTTTTTTTTTTCTTTTTTTTTTTTTTGAGATGGAGTCTCATTCTGTCGCCCAGGCTGGAGTGCAGTGGCCAGATCTCAGCTCACTGCAAGCTCCGCCTCCAGGGTTTACGCCATTCTCCTGCCTCAGCCTCCCGAGTAGCTGGGAATACAGGCACCCGCCACCTCGCCCGGCTAGCTTTTTGTATTTTTTAGTAGAGACCAGGTTTCACCGTGTTAGCCAGGACGGTCTCGATCTCCTGACCTCGTGATCTGCCCACCTCTGCCTCCCAAAGTGCCGGGATTACAGGCTTGAGCCACCGAGCCCGGCCCATCTGTTGTTTCTTAACAAAGATGGTTGCAGGTGTGTGGCCTTTTTTCCGAGTTCAC
>NW_016814854.1:1102820-1126497 GCF_001698545.2 Rhinopithecus bieti | reverse complement strand
TTACATAAATAAATATAAATATATTAATAAATATACATTTATTAATCTAAGTAGATTTATATTTATACACATATAAGCTATTGATTGTATTTCTCTGAGGAAGACAGATGAATACACTACTGATCTTATCATCCTTCCACCCTCACATTTGTCCATACTTTATACAAACATTTGGTATTGCTATCTCACTCTTTAAGGGGTGTATCACAGGTTGGGTTTACAGGAAGTAGACTCTGTGATGGACTTTAGCGTGTAGGACGTTTCCTAGAGAATGCTCCTGGGATCAACACCAGTGACAAGGAAGAGATGTGAGCAGCAATGGGCAGAGGAAAAGGTGAAGAGCGAAGGAGGCCACTGCCTCCTTATAATCGGAGCTATCCTGTTTTGGACTGAAGTGGTCTGGTCTTTATACCCCAACCTCTACCAGTCATTTACTGTAGGCCACCACAGAAGTGTGTGTGGCCTTGGGCCAGACTGTTCTCAGCAGCTGAGACAATCCTGTGAGTGTTTGGCAACTAAAGACTCTCTGCTAGCACCTATCCCGCCAACCGGGTGACAAATCCTTCCTTGAAGGTGGTCTGGGTGGTGCAGCTTCATGTCCCCCACTGGGTCATTCCCTCATTGCTTTTATTATAGATTATCTCCCTACAGTTTTCTTTCTTTTTTTTTTTCTTTCTTTCTTTTGAGACTGAGTGTCGCTCCTGTCGCCCAGCTGGAGTGCAATGCAATGGCGCGAGCTCGGCTCACTGCAACCTCTGCCTCCCAGGTTCAAGTGATTCTCCTGCCTCAGCCTCCTGAGTAGCTGGGATTACAGCCACCCGCCGCCACGCCCAGCTAATTTTTTGTATTTTTAGTAGAGACAGGGTTTCAGTATGTTGGCCAGGCTGTTCTCGAGCTACTGACCTCAGGCAATCCACTCGCCTTAGCATCCCAAAGTGCTGGGATTACAGGCATGAGCCACCGTGCCCAGCCCCTCCCTGCAGTTTTGAAAGAGAACTTATTCATAGTTACTACCTATAGTATTGATGGAGAATGTATCAATAGTTTCTATCTGAAGTTTTGAAATAGAACTTATTGATAGTTTCCTAAATTCTGGCTCCTTCTGGGAAACATCTAACCTCCTCCCTTTCTTCTCTAGTTGGATCTCTTGAGACTCCTCTGTATCACCTTCTTTCCCCCGGGGAATTACTCCATAGCTTGCTTCTTGAAACTAAGTCCGTCTAGGTATGTTGTTTGAGTTCTAGTCCCCTTTTCTCTCTCATTATGGGTCTAGTTTAGCTTCTGAATACTCAAACACCCTTTGTATCTTGAAGTTTTAGTACTCAGCCAGCTTGTCCTCTGTTGTTTCTTAGAGCTAACTCTGTTATGTCAGCTACAAACTTCCATCTCTACAAAAAACACAAAAATTAGTCAGGTGTGGTGGTGCGTGCCTGTAGTGGTAGTACCTGCCAGCTACTTGTGGAGTTGAGGTGGGAGGATCACTTGAGCCTGAGAGATCGAGGCTGCAGTGAGCCATGTTCGCCCCACTGAATTCCAGCCTGGGTGATAAAGAGAGAGATCCTGTCTCAAAAAAAAAAAAAAAAAAAAAAAAAAAAAAAAAAAAAAAAAAAGACAGAAAGAAAACAACAGTCCAACTACCAACTGTATGTGACTTACAATAAACCAACTAATGGAAAAGGAAAAAGATACTGAAATATTGAAAGTAACAACATACAAAATCATACACCATGCAAACATAAACCAAACAAACAAAATCTGGTATAACTTTATTAATATCAGGAAATAGAGACTTTAAAGCAAACATTATTACACACATGATAAAGAGGGCACTTGAAAATAATTGAAGATTCAATTCACTAGTTTGAAATAAATTTAATGTTGTATGTACTTCATATCTCAAAACACATAAAGGGAAAATTGCCAAAAGCACAAGGAAAAATACACAAATTCACAATCACAGGAAAAGATTTTACACAGCTCTATGCAAATGGAAAAAGCAAGCATACAGACAAATTAATAAGGTATTTAGACAAATTGAACAATGCAATTAGCAAATTCAGTATCTTTGTTTATCTTTCTGTATCCATCTGACTGCCACCCCACAAACAAAAACACTGAACAGTTAGAGACGGAAACTTATATGAGGTCATAGAGCAAGTCATTAAAAATTGTAGAGATTTAAATCATATGTATATCAGAGGTTGGTAAAATATGGACCACAGGCCACCTCCAGCCTGCTGCCTCTTTTTGTAATAAACTTTTACTATAGTAATACAGCCTCACTCATTCTGTTACTATTATCTGTGGTTGCTTTCATACTACAATGACAGAGTTAAGGAATTGTGTCAGAGACCTAATGTCCCCAAGATTTGGGGTTCTGCTAATTTAGTGATCTTGGTTTCCAAGGGAGGAATGCTTCCACCAGGAACGCTTTAATATGGTTCCATTAAACTGGAAGCTGAGCCCACACATGGCCACTTGGAGCTCCCCATGCTAGTAAATCAACGGGCAAAGACGAAAATGAATGTTATGGCTGGGAAATTAATTCTGACTATCAGGAGGATATCTATTGCTACTACAAAAAGGGCTTCCAAAGAAGTAGATCTGAAACAGGGATTTCTGGGAATAGCTTTGAATATTCCCAAATCCACAGTGAGTTGGTTGTTATTTAATGTGTCCAGTAGATGGTGCCAAAGTAACATTCGTAGATGATTAGGCAGTCTCACAGGCTATTCCAAGATGTTTTGTTTCCACAGCCAGCCATCCTTCTTTGCCTTGGAAAGGTGAAGTCTGCATTTGCAATTGCTAATGCCAGCTGGACAGCCCCCTGCCTATATATTGAAACTGGATGGTATTGCTTGTTTTACTTTTGGTATTGAAAGAACAAAGGTCAAACTATTATCTTAGAGCTTTTATAGGCCTTTACTGATACGTTTTTATGAAATCATAAAATAAACATATTCTGAAATTAAATCAGAAAGCGTTGTGAACATGAAGGCAAAAATTTACAGTCATATATCATATTTTAATTTTAGAAGCTATTTGAAAAGTGTGTTGTATTTTAAATTCACACTACTACATACACTGTTTTTTCCTAGTGTTAGCCTTTAATCCTAAACAAGAGCACCCTGTTTGATCTTTTATAGAGAATGTTCCATCAATTGAATAGTCAATACACTGTAAAGGGTTTCAGTTTAAATTTACAAAGCTATAGTAATAAAAATCATTTGCTAAGCAAAGTAGAAGAAAAGTCATAACGTAAAAGGATTTAATTGTTTTTGGCAAAATGGTTGAGAGCACAGACTCTGCAGAGAAAAAAAATCTGAATTCCAATGCTTGTTCTGTATGATCTGGGACAAAGTTCTTAGATTTTATTCTGAACCTTTGTTTCCTCAGCTGTATAATGCAGGTAATAATGGTTTCTTCCTCATAACTTTGCTCTAAGATAACATGAGTACAAACAAATCACTGGGAATACGCATAGCATGTAAGTCCTAAATAAACGCTAGCAATATTAATTATATTATCATTATTTAACAAATGTGGAACTTTGTGAACTCATGTCTAAAATATCAAAATTTTAATGTGTAATTTGGACCTTTCATCTACAGTAAATTTGTCTTTTTTGTTTTTAAAATATCTATGGAATCATCTTTGTTACAGAATGCAACGCTATCTTCCATTCAAACAGCATGACACTGAGAGTATATTTAATTACATTTGAATGGATTTCAATTAAATCAGGATTTAATTTGTAAGTCAGACAATTTACTCATTCTTTTCTCTGAATGACACATTCTGATTCAACAGATCAATATTTATATTCTTGAAAATTTAAATATAGTTCCAAATTTTGTATTAAAATATAATAAATATTTCGGAACTCATACCCCATGGATTTCAAATAAGGCATCCTACAATATAGTTCCGTTGATTCTGTAGCTACAATCAGACATGTGTTTCATTCGAGTTCTAAAAGTTTGCTCAAGCCAACTTTAATGGGACCCCTGAAACTTCCCAACCGTTTCATTTACAGAGGTTGCTGCACCTGTGCTACGCTGAGAACATGTCAATAAAGCCTTGACAACTTTGAGACAGCCATTTAAAAAGGGTTCCCCAGAGAATCTCCAACCGGCCTGTGCACTGGGAGGATGGACAGAGTGGAGCCTTGGGAAGTTCTCCCCATTTGCAGGGGAAGGAACCTAGACCCCTCCTCTTCCCTGTGGTAACCTGGGATTCTATTTGTGAAATGGGGACCTGTTAACAGGAACCCCTCTCGCTTTACTGTATTGTTTTCCTTTTTGCCCAAAAAATCCCATAATCCCCTCACCCTTCAAAGTGTCTGTGAGCCTAATCTTTCCTGGTCCTGTGACAACAACCCAATTTGTAGCTGAACTAAGGAGAAAGTATAGTAAGGAAATTATAGTCTACCAAAGAATTAAACATATTTTGATGCAATAATCATTGAAATTTTATTTATTATATTGGCATAAAATTATATCAATGAAAAAATAGAAGGTTCAGAAATAGACACAATGGATTATGATAATTTAGAATATAAAGAAGTACACATTAAATATTGGTGAACTGAAGAAGGTTCAGAAATAGACACAGTGGATTATGATAATTTAGAATATAAGGAAGTACACATTAAATATTGGTGAACTGAATAGTATTTACTCAATAATGTGATAAATGAATTGTTCAGAAAAAACTAGATGCACACACTTTAACATATTAAAAATAAATTCTAGAAAGATTAAAAGGGCAATTTTAAAAAATCAAATGTTAAGAAAACCAATCCTTTCAAAATTCTGCAAGATTTTAGTACTATTTGCGTGGTATGACTGAAAAAGTTTATCTGAAAAAAGTTAAATGGCCTGCCCGGGCCACAGTGTTAATTAGCAGAAGAGCAAGGAATCAAACACAAATTGATGTGAATATAAAACCTACAATTGTTCATTAAAATTCTACATAAATTACTTAAAAGAGTCCTCAGCATGTTTTAGACTAGACAACCTTATTATTAGTGGTGGTGATGTCATCATCACTGTCATTATTACCCATATAGCAGGAAGATGATTGTAATGTTAAGTGAAATAAATTTATCAATTTATAGATATATAACATTCTGGGGACAATGTATGTTACTAGTATGCTTTTGGATAATGTTGCCAAAGGTTAAGCAGAACCATTAGAATGCTGAAACCTCCTGAACTAGTAATTCTTTGTAATTCATTTCAAAGTAATAAAAGAAGTGAGTAAAACACTTTCTACACAAAGAAGCTTATGTAATAGTAAAAACTTGGAAATAATAAAATGTTGAATAATTGACATTATTATTTAAATTATGCTACATTAGCATAATAAAATATTAGGTAGTTACTTTTAATGATAATTATGGGGATAATGCAGGAAAAACTATTTGTGAAAACTCAAATGGAAAAAAGTAAATGTAAACATGGTAAAGTTGTAACTAAATGCAATAATAGAGCTTATTTAAGAACTGGAGCACAGAAAATTACACAGAGAGTTGTCATGGGGTGGAGATGAGGATAGAGTTTAGGCGATCATTTTCTTTGCTCTTTTTAATGTTTTTAAATGTTTTTTAATTTATAAAATAGGAGGTAATACATTTAGGCAATTTGCTTAATATATTCATGGATATAATTATAATTTCCAAATATAAATGTAAGTATATTTGGCTAAGTTCAAAATAACGTGAGCTTTAATTAATTGCTTCAGCTATTTCAAAGAGAGAAATTCAACAAATTAAATAATATAGGTTTTCAGATTTCTCTTTCTTTTTGTTCAAATTTGGAAAGTTTTTTCATCCCTAAATTAATTCTCAATTAATAATCATTGGAGGGAGAAACTGTATCTATATTTTTATAGGAATCTACCGTAATGAAGGTCAATCACTCTGGTAGTCTTGGAAGAATTTAAAGCCTTTTCTGACTTCTCTCTCTGCTCGTTAATGTGCCATTCTGAAAGCCAAATTAATGAAACTCTTCCTTGTATAGCTCATCCTTATCCCATAAATTCATCTAGTTAATGTTAATGGGAAGATAATGACTACATTCTTGTGTCCACAACTACCACCCTTGCTTTAATATATAAAGATCGATGGTGAGTCGAAGTATGAGAACATTGACCAAGGAGGGGGCTGGAAATGAGATTGAAATTGTGTACCAACCTGTTGTGACCTCTTTTTAAACCTTTAAAGTACAAATGATTTTACTGTGTCTACTTCTATACTTAAAAGATATTAGCCTTAATTTGAAATGATTTTTTTAATCAATCATTGTCCTTGACTGAATTCCATCTGCTGTTCCTAATACGATAATTCATTGAATCTAAGATGTCAATGATTGTAAGCCTTATCATTATTTCATGAACTACTAAGAAAAAAAAAATACTACAAATTAAACTATAACCAACAATGCTTTCTTATCTATGAGATGTGTTATTTTATACTTATTTAGATCACTTGTTTAGACTTTAGTCAGGATAAAACTTCTGTACAAAGTCTAAACAAGTGCTGTGGTCTTGGGTTTCTTCCAAATTCTAACACCTGTTCTGCAAGTTTAAATGCCAGGGTTCCCTTGATTACCAAATAACCATATTTCTTGCTCTTGTCTCTCAGGTGTTTTCTTAAACACACTGAAGGAATTCTGAACATGATACCTCACAATATACTGCTTTAGTATATGGATTATTTTAGCTGAAGGCTCTTGAAAACAGCAAAGGCAGGGAGATACATTTGCTGAACTCCCTTTATCTACATAAAGATAAATCCTCCATATGAAACACTTGTCATCAATCACTTTTACAGGAGTTTCGTCAACCAGGAAAGACTGACTCATCACAGGAGAGGGGACTAGAGACTGACACCACACCCAGACGAATTTTTTCACAAGCTGTCATATTTCCCACTCCTTCCTCCTGTAAAGTCCACTCACCTTTCCTAAAATTATTTATTCCTTCCCTAAGTTGTCTACCCCAAACCCCGTTTCCACGTGTATTCCCCTACATATTGTATCCCCTTTGGTATGCAATGGTGTATATATGCTCCTAATCTCACTGCCCTTTCTTTTTTTTTTTTTTTTTTTTTTTTGGATATTCACTTTTTCTCTGCAATGTCCCGTGCACACATAATACTAAAACTAAGAAACGTACATTCTTTTTCTCCTGTTAACTTTACTGTTTTCAGTTTATTTCACAGCCTCAGCTATCAAACTTACGAGGGTAGAGAAGGAAAGTCTTTCCTCCTTCTCTTTTTCAGTGAGTTCTTCCCTGACCACCATATACAAATTGTGACAACATTACCCATATTCCTATGCCTTTTCTCTTTATTATTCTTCTTAACACCACTTATTGTCATGTGACATGAAAATCTTTCATTATTTGGGTGTGTATTGTCTGTTCCCCAAACACACTAGAATATACATTTTATGTTGGAGGGATTTCTCTTCCTCTGTTTTTTCTTTCCAGCACTTCCTACAATTCTTACCCCTTCTTATAATAGGAATGCAGTAAATACATGATAGATAAATAAATGACTATTCATCTAAACTACGGAAAATTCAGAAAAGTTCTTCTAGTTCACAATAATCTCCTTTCCCTTGAAAGACAGACTACTTACACTGAGAAAATTCGTTTCTCTCTTAACCCTATTCTATGCTGACACTTTTAGCTGACACCGTCTTTTCATAGCTCTGTTGATATTAATACATATGCAAGTTGCCACAGCTCTTGGGCTTTGGGTGCACCATCTCCTTCCATTCTGAATAAATCGATGATAAAACAACTTCTGGTCAACTCTGGGATTATCAGCCATATGACTCTTTTCAAGTTATTTAATTTCTGAAAAACTCATGGGTTTGGTTATATGGACTCAATTAAATACTAAATATAAATAACATAGTATAACATCTGACACATACATGCACTATACATGTGAACTATTATTAAGTTTTGACCTTAAAGTCCTCGGGGCTCTGTTCTAGCACTCTACATTACTTTGATCAAAATATTCAAATCTATCTGAAATGCATTGTGTACAGAAAGGACAGATTCATGGGGCACGGCTCAATACATATTCATTTAAATAGAATAAATGTGGAATTTACGCCATTGATGTCTCCCTGGAATCCAAATAATTCAGAAGGTGGTGGAGAAAAATAGATGGAAAAATAAAGAATACAGTCCTGCTCCAGGTTTAGCAATATTTAGTCATGGACAGATGGACATATTTTCAAATAATTTACACTTTAGAAAGAATGAAAAAAAACAAATATAAAGAAAGGTGTTTAGACTTCTGTCCATGTTATTCCTGTACCTGAAATGGTTTGCCTTCAACTATTCTGTGGCCAATTTATTCATCATGTTTAACTTTTTCAGAGTCTTCCCCAACTACTCTAGATGTTGGAGTAATATGGTTTGGACCAGTGTCCCCGCTCAAATCTCATATCAAACTGTAATCCCCAATGTTGGAGGTGGGACCTGGTGGGAAGGAATTGGATCATGAGGACAGTTTCTAATGGTTTAGCACCATCCCCCGATGCTGTCTCCCAACTGAGTTCTCACAGGATCTGGTTGTTTAAAAGTGTGTGGCACCTACCCACTCTCTCTCTGTTTCTCCTACTCCGGCAGTGTAAGAGGTGTCTGCTTCCCCTTCGCCTTCCTCCATGATTGTAAGTTTCCTGAGGCCTCCCCACCCATGCTTCCTGTACAGCCTGTGGAACTGTGAGCCAATTAGGCCTTTCTTTATAAATTATTCTGTCTCAGGTATTTCTTTATAGCAGTGCAAGAATGGACTAATACATGGAACCTTGATAAATTATTCTCTAATATAACATCCTATTCATTTTATCTATAGCACTGTTCAATTTTAGTTGTTTTTATTACTATTTTGGTATACTCATTTCTTCCAGGTTTCTTCTACTAGTGTAGAATCTAGTAAGGACAGGAACAAATTAGTACACTTCCGGCATGTACCAGAAGGCTTGACACACAAAAGGTAGTCAATTAATAGTTGTTAAATACATCAGTTAAATAAAGAACAGTGTTCAGCAAAATACAGTTGAGGAGATTTGAAGAAATTCTTTAAAATATTTGAAAATTGTTTTGCTAAATCATATCCAGACAATTTTAGGATCACAATAAAAAGTGATTTTAAAAAACGGTATTACCCTTTGTTAATATAAAAATGAGCAGAGTTTGTATCCTCTCTCTCACATTTGCAAATCAGCAATTATGTGAGGCAAAGGGAGAGTGCCAGATTGGTGTAGTGGAAAAATAATCACAATGATCCTGGATTCAAGGAAATCTGACGTTATTCTCTGACTTTTTTTCCAATCGTAATGTTGTCAAAGTCACTGAACTCTCTCAGCCTTGTCTCCTCCTCTGTGACCTGGTAGATATGAAATAAACCCTGAGAATCCTGCAGTCTTTTCTACTATTACTTTGATTTTCGTTTCTCTAGTACTGTTTTTTAACTTTTGTAATGCAGTCAAAAACAGTGCAACTTCCACTTGCTTTTAATAAATAGAAGCACAAAGTGACTTTGTGACTTTTGCTAATGCTCTTCTAACTCCATCAGTTCTCATCTTAGGAGGACTGGGGAGAAAAAAAATTTGGTGATTTTTCCCAACGCTGACAGATCTTGCGGTGTGAACTTCACAGAGAGAAACCTGTCCATATTCAATAGAAATAAACCAAGAAGTTAATTTTAAAAACATGTTTAATTCTCCCTGTGGAAATCAACACCTGCCCTTTCACTGCTTAATGTATTTACTATGATGAGTTTGGAAGTTCTGAATAGATGCAGCCATGCTTATTACTAGGAAAAATGTAGTAGCCATGTTCAACAGTGAATAAAGCCGTTATCCCCAAATGACAGACCTGCATATAGATTTCCCGTAAGACCCTCTTTATGTCCAGTAAAAGACAGCCAAGTCCCCCTTCAACAGGCAACACTCTTGGCAGAGAGAGTAGACTATTGCCTGGTTTGTCACTTCAAGGGCATATTTGAATTACATTCTGTTGACTGATTGTTTAAATATAACTCATAAAAGTTTATCCTCCTTGAGACCTGCAGTACTTTGACCCTGACCTCAGTTCCCTATCACTTTCCTAGCTTCAGCTTTTTCTCTATCCAAACAAAATGACCTCAGTGACAGACATCCTCATGGCCACTTTTGATTCTTGCTTCTTTTGGACATTTTACAGATCCTCTATGTTAAGTCCAATCATTTCTTTTGTCACTACTGCTCCCATGTTTAAAGCATATCTAGGACGACGGCCTTAGAGTTATGCCCAATTGCTGTGCTTCACATTTATGGTTTCCAGCCTCAGCTGAGTCTTCATCTCTATACCTTTTAAGACATGGCTCTAAATAATGATTGCAGCGTTTACTGTGTACATACAACACGTCAGGGTCTGTATGCTGCATTTTACATTAAGTATCTTTTTCAGTACTTTGGATGCCCTGTGAAGTAAAAATGAGGCTGAGGAAACTGAGGCAAAGAAACAAGAGGTTACAAAATTTGTCTTGTTTTATACAGGTAGAAAATGCCAAATGAGTTGCACTCTCTGGTTTCTCTTGCACCTACGCCCCTGCTTACAAGCAAGCCCTCGATCAGCTCCTTCCTCTCTATGCTGAGAAATTGGTAAAGCATAGAGGTGGAGGTTCTGGCAAAGAATTCTTAAAGCATGTGTTGAAGAATTATGTATGTATTTAAAAACACATCAGCCTAATGGAGAAATCTCAGTTAATATTTATTTTTGTCTACTTTTATAACTAATGCATGATGGCTGTAGAAAATTTTGAAAATGCATAAAAGAAAATAAAGAAAAAAAGAAAATCATTCATAATCTCACCACCCAGAGGGGACCACTATTAATGTCTGATTCTTTGCAATGTTAAATAATTTAACATCTTTAAATAATTTGACATTTTTAAACAAAAGCAACTTATTATTTATATAATTGATATATAATTATGATATATATAATACAAATAAACAGCCATTGGAAGATATTTATAACTCAGGGAACTACTATTTCCAGCTACCAGTACATGAGGTTACAAGATTAGGAAAGAATAAAATATCCACTCAAAATGAAAGATAGACCAACAGTATTAACATAATAAAGCACAAAAGATTTACCAATATGGTTTCAGGGTCCACATTGTAAATAACTTTTAAGATGCTACCAAAATTTTGGCGTTATCTCAAAGAAAAGTATACAGAATTTCCTGAAAGCTAATTGAAATTGTCTGCCTCTTCCAACTACATATGTGTATACGTCCCAGCTTTCTTCATCTACTTCAATCAAAACAAAATATCTCAACAGATTGAATAAAGAAGCAGGTATGGGAGTCCAACTATCTTCTACTAAACCAGACATTATAATGTTAAATTATATTAAAACATAAATGTTAAAATGATATCAAACCAATGGCAACCTTCTCAAAGTTTTGAAAATATAGATTTTAAAATAAGTAATATATCATTTATGACAGCATGCAATAGGTTTATCTTTAAATAAATTGACAAATAAATATATTTTAATTTAAATTTTAATTTCTAATTTGATAAATATAGGTAGATAGATTATACATAAACTGAAGTTAATTGGGTCCTCAACAATTCTGAAAAATATAAAAGATCCTACATGCAAAATCTTTGAGAACCATGATCTAAAAGAAATGCACGGCCAGGCATGGCCAGGCGCGGTGGTTCACGCCTGTAATCCCAGCACTTTGGGAGGCCGAAGTGGGCGGGTCACGATGTCAGGAGATCAAGACAATCCTGTCCAACGTGGTGAAACCCCATCTCTACTAAAATACCAAAAATTAGCTGGGTGTGGTGGTGCACGCCTATGCTCCCAGCTACTAGGGAGGCTGAGGCAGCGGAATCGCTTGAACCCAGGAGGCGGAGGTTGAAGTGAGCTGAGATTGCACCACTGCACTCCAGCCTGGGTGACAGAGCGAGACTCCATCTCAAAAACAAAACACAGGAAAAAAAAAGAAAAAGAAAAACAAGAAATGCACATGTCAGTCCTCAGACAGAGGTGTTTATTACAGCACTGACCACAGGGTTAGCCTACATATTGATGACCGTGTGACTAGATAAATAATAATCATAATATTTTATGCAGGATTTAGCATATCCCCTTGTTGTTCTAAATGTTTTGCTTATTATATGATTAAGTCATGTAATCATTACAACAAACTTATGAGGAAGACATGACTATTACTTCCATTTTATAAATGAGAAAGTGAGCCCCGAGATGTTCATGACTTGCTGGTAAATAGTGAAGGCCACCATTTAAGCCCACAGTCTTACATTAAAGTCTATGAGCTTAATCACTCTGCTATGGGAGTTCCTCTAGAGTGCGGTATTTGAATGGAGCAAAGCAGCATGCAATAGTGAGAAACAATAGGTGAGGACGGCATAGCCTCGCATGAGTAGATGCCTTACAAATAATGTCATTTTTAAAAATGTGGGAAGAGGGGGGTGGTTTGTATGGTAGAAATAAAGAGATGATCAAAGTATGTCACAAATCGCAGTTTATTGCTATATGATATGGTTTGAATGTCTATCCCCTCCAAAATTCATGTTGAAATCTAATTGCCACTTTAATGGTATTAAGAAGTAGGATCTTTTTTTCTTTTCTTTTTTTTTTAAAAATGGAGGCTTGCTCTGTCATCCTGGCAGGAGTGCAGGGACTCAATCTCAGCTCACTGCAACCTCCACCTCCCGGGTTCAAGCGATTCTCCTGCCTCAGCCTCCTGAGTAGCGGGGACTACAGGAGCCTGTCATCATGCCTGGCTAATTTTTGTATTTTTAGTAGAGATGGGATTTCAGCATGTCGGCCAGGCTCTTCTTGAACTCCTGATCTTGTGATCCACTGACCTTGGCCTCCCAAAATGCTGGGATTACAGGCATGAGCCACTACACCCAGCCAAGAAGTGAGATCTTTAAAAGTGATTAGGCCGTGAGGGTCGGGTGGAATTAAAGCCATTATAAAAGGGCAAGTTACACCCCAGTTTGTCTTTTTTCCTTCTACCTTCCACCATGTGAAAATATGGTGTTCCTCCCCTCCTGAGGATGCAGTGTTCAAGGTACCATCTTAAAATCAGAATCACCAAACCAATAGTGCCTTCATGTTGGCCTTCACAGCCTCCAGAACTGTGAGCCAAAGAATCTCTGTTTATAAATTACCCAGTTTGTGGTATTCTGTTACAGTAGCAAAAAATGGACCAAGATGCCATAGAAGAAGAATTTTTTTTTCCCTTAGGTTCCTAATGCTTAAAGAGACAGAGAATAGGAAGAACAAATCTCACAGGGAATATGCCTGATAGATGAGGTACATGGACCACATGGTGAGTGTGTTCCAAAATGACTGAAATCTAATTGCTCAATTAGGATGGAAACAGGCCTCTGTAGAAAGAAAAGTCCAGTTAAAGTTTGAGGTATATATTTATATAAGTGGTTCTCAGGTGAGACTGTCATGAGTGACAAAGCAGAGATCTTAGATTACAGGCAAGGTGACTGGTGCTGGCTTCAGAGATTAGCTCAAAGGCTCGCAGGTGTGGCTCTGTCAAGGCTGAGGGCTCAGTCTTCCGAGAAGCAGCTGACAGTGTAGCTCTGAGTCAGCATGTGTAGGGAGGTGGCTCACAGAGTGTAGACTACATGATCTTAAGCTCTCAGATTGTGTGTGTGTGTGTGCGTGTGTGTGTGTGTGTGTATTTTTTTTTTTTCCTTTTTTTTGAAGTCCAGTAGTTGAAACCAGTAATTCACATATGGCATATGATAAGGCCAAGGTGTGGTGTCACATTCCTGAGGGCAGGGGAAGATCACTCCAAGTTCTCACATATGGAGTAGGATAAGACGTCACATTTTTGAGAGGCTGAGGAAATACACTTCAAGTTCTTATCACAGCAAAACATATATCACTCACATAGCAGAGTACATGTTTGGAATCATTTCAAAGATACGTGACAGGCGAGAATTGTATTGCTATGACTTTATAGCAAAATACCACTTGTACAAATGTTGAAGACACATAAAACAGCACCATATATTTTCAAGGATAAACAAATATCTCAATAAATGTGTAGAAGGTGAATTGGAAAGATATTTACTAGTTGCTCCAGACGACTTCTGATGGGGAAAATAAATGGACTAGAAAATAAGTAGATGAAAAATATAAATAAAATAGAAAGTCACTTCACAAAATGATACTGATAGTATGCAGTGAACTGAATAATATTGTTAATTTAATTTTTATAGCAAAGTTAGCAAGAACAATGAAAATTACATCTACCCAATTTCCCACCCCTCATAAAAACATAGCCTACAATTGTCTTGAAGAAAGAGATTCTCTTGTCTCTGCCATAGTGACAGGGATATGCCCAACTAACTGTGGAAAAGAGTCAGCTCTTTCTTTCAACCTTACTCATCAGCCTCACAGTCTGACTCTGTTTATGAGGCTCTCCTCCACCAGCCAGAAAGGATGACATGCCATACCTGCAAAACTTGTAGAGCATCAACAGAATGAATCTTTCCAACAAGCCAAAACATTGACTATTGTGGCATAGAATATGCCCCACCCATTACTAAATCTAGATATCCTCTTATTACACCTTCTCATGATTTTCTTTTTCCTGGAAAACAAAAGTATTTCTTTCATAGTCCAGCTAGCATGATACATCAGCGAGTCAGAATTCTAGCTTTGTTGTAAGGTTTCGTGAATGTCCGATCCTCTTATTTTGTATTTTTCTATTTCCTAGGTAAATCTGAGTATTTCACCCAGTTTTCCTTAACTAGGCATTGAAAACTCAGTTTTTTCTTACAAACCTTCATGTCTTCCTGCTCATTTGCACAGTCTTATCTTGCACCTTCTATAAAATGGAGAAACTTGACATTAAAATGTAATTTTTTTTTTTTTTTTTTTTTTTTTGAGACAGAGTCTTGCTCTGACGCCCAGGCTGGAGTGCAGTGGTGGGATCTCAGCTCACTGCAAGCTCTGCCTCCCGGGTTCACGTCATTCTCCTGGCTCAGCCTCCTGAGTAGCTGGGACTACAGGCACCTGCCACCGCGCCCGGCTAATTTTTTGTATTTTAGTAGAGACGGGGTTTCACTATGGTCTCGATCTCCTGACCTTGTGATCCGCCCGCCTCGGCCTCCCAAAGTGCTGGGATTACAGGCGTGAGCCACCGCGCCCGGCCTAATTTTTATTACATTTTGAGGGATTCCCAGATAATTTTTTCTCCAATCTCCTTAGGTAGGGACTTCTTTACTATAGTTGCCACACACATCTATTACCCTCCCCAACTTCTACACAATTTTGGGGGTCATTCCTCCCTTCTCCCACCAATCAAGGAGCCAGGTATCTCTACCGAGCTGAGTAAATGTAGAAATCTTACTACTTCCAGTTGCTAGCACCAACATTACCTGAGGGGACTGATTCCTAGAGGTCAAAGACAAATGCTGGGTTTGGTGCTTGAGTTGGTTTTAGGCTTCATTTTCTTCCTGGCTTCCTCCTCCTTGGCACAGGTTCAAAGTTGTTTCTTTCCTCATAACTATATCTGAAAAAGCAAGGCCCATTCTACTAGAAGACCTTGTATTTTCCGTGGAGAATCCACAGAGTGAGCAGTTTGAAAGTGCAGATAAGAGGAGGGTTCTTTAGGCTGTGGCTGCTGAGCGAGAGCGAGGTGTTCCCAAATTGGTGCACATATTTGTGGAAAGGAGACAAAGTTTCTGAGTCCTGAGCTGCACCCTTAATTCTTCACAGACATGTTGATTTTAAAGTTAAACCTACAACTACCTCCTTGCGTAGGGCCAAGCAAGCATGGTGTTAAGAGAGGAAGACAAAGAATTGTGTTCCAAACATTCCCCAGGACTTCAGTTCCATAAGGTATCCTCTGGTCGAATTCATCTGTGGAAGTTGTCTGGTTCCTCAGTTTCACCCATTCTATGGCCAGCCCAGACTTCCCCAGGTAGGACTCATGCCCCTTCCTCCAGAAAGCAGGACTTCTCCTGTCCTAAATCCTCCATTCTCTCCATCTACCAGTTAAATAAATCCCAGGCAGTAGACGAAAAGTTCCTTGTCCTGAAGTATAATATCCATCCTTGTAAAATATTACATGGCCTTATCTTTATCCTTACATTTAGGAATTTCTAATATTTCTCCCTCTTTTGTTGCTTCAGGTGCCAAATAAAACAAAATGCTTCATCAAACCAATGACATACATCATGTGTCAAGTATCTGCCTCAAAGTAACTTGTTGCGTATTCCTTACTTCTGTATACAGGCTCACAGTTTCTTAGTATTTACTAAAAATCAGAATGCAATTCTTTAATTTTTTTGTTCCCCTTTGTACATCATGTGTCACCTTTAATTTTTTGTTCTTCTTAGTTACTATGAAATTTTTCATTTACTTGCTTTGTAGTTACTTTGAAGAGTAAAATGTAGATGAGATGCAGTATACTGTTAAGGTTTTCTAATACTACGGGGAGTGTTCCATTTGTTTGTAAAGTTAAGGCCATTGTAATAAATTTGCTCCTTAAAATTCTACTGACACTTATTCTTAATATTTTTTAAGAGACAGCTGTTACACTGTTTGCAAACGTAATATCACCCCAGCGAGAAACTAGCTTTGTGCTTCTGTCATAAAAGGGACACAGGTTTGTTTTTTGTTTCTTTTTCTTTTTCTTTTTTATTATACTTTATGTTCTAGGGTACATGTGCACAACGTGCAGGTTTGTTACATATGTATACATGTGCCGTGTTGGTGTGCTGCACCCATTAACTCGCCATTTACATTAGGTTTCTAATAGGAAATGGAAAGGAGAGAACTACTGAGTCAAGTGCAAACTCCCCGCCAGGCAGAGAGCAGAGCTGTCCTTGCCCGGCTCCCTCTGCACCTTCCCTCGTCTGGGCCCAACCCCATTCCACCCGCACCCCGCCCCAGGCGCACTGGCTGGGACTGACAGGCCGGGACTAAGGTGACAGCTGACTCTGCTGGGCGGAGTGCGTGTCCTCCCACCGTGCCGGCGCTGAGCTGACAGTCCGCTGCCAAAGGAAGTGACAGCCGCAGCCGGCTCGCAGCCAGCGGCCAGACGCCCGTGGACCATGCTCTGCAGTCCGCAGAACTGGGGCGGCTCCTATCAGCGGGTCCGCGGGGGGCTTGATGCACAGGTAAAATTCTCTGGTTCTTAGGGGAGAGGAGAGGTGGATCGTGGGGCCACTGTGGGTGCGGGAGTGGAAGTGGGGAGAGGTGAGTCCTCGAACCCTGGATGTGGACTGACGAGCCCTTGTTTGAGTAGCCATCACACACGGGACAGACAGACCCGCATACACACTCAATCCTGGAAGCAGAGATCAGAGATCAGGGTGGGTGCAACTTGAACCACAGGAGCTCAGTCTTGGTAGTGCTGGAGGAGAGGAGGAGGCATCTTTGTTTGAAGAGATAAGTAACTCCCCCCATAAACAGAAAGGATGGGTGGACCTGTCATCGCTGAAGGGACACAGGTTGGAGGGGAATTCTACAACCAGTGAGTGATCCCATTAAAACCGCAGAGCATTGGGGATTAATAATACTCAGTATGGATTTTGGGACCCGGGTCTGCGGCACATCCAGAAACTTCAGACACTTAATTGTGCTCTGCTCTTGCGCACTATACCTCATGCTTCTACAGTGGGAGTCAGGCGCTAAGGCGGTAGTCAGAGAAATGAACCCTACAGTTGTGTATTAGCAACAATTCCCCTAATAAGAGTTCCATTTGTCTCACTTATCATCACTATACAAGACATGGGCTTAGAAACAGCCCTGTTGTCCTAACAAAGAAAAACTACATAATTCCGATTCAGGGGCACTTGTTCTAATCCCGGCTTTTTCAGTAACTCTGAGTGTCAAATGTATGTTACATCTATTCTGATCACATACAAAATCAAACTATAAATTTATTTCAAGTTAAGTTATATGTAAACTACTTTTATAAAAGTCTATAAAATAGAAGGGCTGAATAAGTTCCTTGAAAATGTGGAAAAGTTCCATCACTATAGCGTGCCTCTTTTTACTGTACCATAGAGATGGCAGGCTCAATTGTGCAAGCTGGTTTAATATCATTAGTGTAACAGCCAAGGTGACCAAAGGCAGTACATTATGAATTTGTAGTTGAAAAAATATAAAACTCAATTTTTTCACCCCAAATTCTAGTCGATTCTTCCTCTAGTATTCAAACACTGTTTCCTTGATTATTATTCAACTTTGACAGCCTTCATAGATCAGGAATCCACTTAAACAAGGTTGAAAATACTCATTTTAATTTCATTCTGTATTTGTTATTTCTATGATGTCAAATTTTCAAAAAAGTTGATGGTAGCCAAGCACAGTGGCTCACGCCTGTAATCCCAGCACTCCGGGAGGCCAGGCATGGAGGCATACTCATGTAGTCCCAGCTACTTGGAGGGGCTGAGGTGGAAGGATTACTTGAGCCTGGGAGATTGAGGCTGCAGTGAGCCATGTTGGCTCCACCTCACTGAAGCTTGGGCACATAGTGAGACACTATCCCCCCCCCAAAAAAAATTGATGGCTTCAAAATGTATAAAAAACCTCTGTTTACCTACATGTTGATTTCATATTTTTAATACAACAGATCTCAGGTAAAAATCCCTATGTAACTAAAAGCTAAGAACATACCTTTCTAATTGAATTTTTATGGCTAACATGGTGACGTGTGAATAGATGCTTCTAAATATTTTTTGTGGGTAGTGATTAGCATCCATCCATTCATTCGGTCAGTCATCCAAAACATGTTTATTATGAGCTGGGCCCTGGGCCTTGAGAAACTGGAGATTTCTCCAGAAGCTAGCAATACAGAGATAAATCAACTATAGTTTCTGTCTTCCAGTGGCACTAAATCTAGTAAGAGAGAAGCACCTTCCAGGAAATAATGAGAGAGTTGGGTAACATGAGGGTAAATTCAGTGAGTGCCAACCTGAAGGAGCTCTTAAGTCCTCCCTGAGGAGTATGTTAAGGTTGCTCTGGTAATACAGAACCTGTTTCAGAGCCTTGGACTGGAGTGAGAGGACAGAAATTACAAAAGGCACTGAAACCTGAGTAGGATTGAAGCACAAAAGCCAGGAGAAGGGAGGCAGAAGGAAGTGGGCAGTAGGAAAGGTGTAGGTAGTGAAAAACAGGGCTGCATGGGTACAGAGTTGAGAGTGTGGATTTAGAACTGGAGTAGAGAATAAACTAAGTGGTTTAGCTCTTGTTTCCAATACTTTGTTGCAAGACCCTAGGCGAGTTTCTTAAACTCTGGGTGTTAGTTTCCATTTCCATAAAATAGTGGTGACAGAAATTATTCCACCATAAAGATATTTTACATTTAGTGAAATAATGTACTTAGTACAGAATTTAGCACATTTTAAGTGACTAGAAAATGTAAGTTTTATCTGTCTGGGCGTGATGGCACACACTGATAATCCCAGCACTTTGAGAGGCTGAGAGGGGTGGATCACCTGAGGTCAGGAGTACCAGATCAGCTTGGCCAACATGGGGAAACCCCGTCTCTACTAACAATACAAAAATTAGCTGAGCCTGGTGGCAGACGCCTGTAATTCCAGCTACTCAGGAGGCTGAGGCAGGAGAGTCACGTGAACCTGGGAGGCAGAGGTTGCAGTAAGCCAAGGTTGCACCACTGCACTCCAGCCTGGGCGACAGAGCAAGACTCCGTGTCCAAAAAAAAAAAAAGTAAGTTTTTTTTTTTAAATTCTAGAAGTTTTTCCTCCTCCATGAGCATCTATTTTCATTTTCCAGTAACTTCCTCCACTATTCCCAAAATCCTCCTGTAAAATCCACAAACGACGCTTCTGAAATTAGGCATTATAGGATATTAGTAAACATAGTGATCTGTCACACAAACCATATCGCCATGAGGCCGCATCTCAACATTAAACCCAAGGAAGCTTGAAAACAGCACACTTTAGAACCCTGGCTGTGCTATGATCTGGTGGTCTAAATACTTCTTGTTCCTCTGCCATAATCCAGAAGTAACAGGACCTCCATTCTAGTGAAAATTACTCTTAAGTCAGCAATGTTGAGGCATGTTTATGGAATGCCTACTGTAAGCTCAATAGTAAACAAATACAATAGATAATAAAATAGCATAAACAAGATCTGTAGTGGACATGGGGACACACGAAATGAGAAACTCATTTGGGGCCAATTGGGTCTGCAGACCAGAATTGCTGTCAGATTAAGAACAAATGAGTTAGAAAGATGATAAATATTTAATGGAGAAGATGGGAGTAAATTAGAACATTCAAAGATACTCAGAATTGTCATGTTCTATTTTTCTGCATACAAATTAGGATGTGCAATATATAATCAACTCAATGATATCCATAATATGAATTCGATAGTTATGAATGCATTGAAAAGTCATTGCACATTCTTGGTCCTTGGTAAGGATTAATTCCCTTCACCAGCCTTTTTTGTTTTGTTTTGTTTTTTAAAAACCTGGCTGCTATTCCTTCTGGGATGGTTGGACTTTACTGTGATTCAGCATAAGATGCCTGATTCACATCTAAGGAGGCTATTTACCAGAATATATACAGGGCATCATATAAGATGCTTTCACATGAAAAAACGGTCCTAGAAGGAATGTTAAACCAAATACTGATTTCTCAGTCTGCTAAAGTAGCCATCTGCAGTAGCTTTGCAAGGCTTAGGTGGCTAAAACAACCATGTTACTTAGTTCATCATTCTTTGTGTCAGTTGGATTGTGTCCTGGTTTGGGTAGGTTTGGCGGGTAACTCCTGCACTCTCTTAGCATAGGATTGTTGTAAGAACTAAATACAGTGACAGTAATTCTACAACGATTGTAGAATCCGCTGGCAGATGGCTGGTAGCCAGATAATCTAGAACCACCTTATTCCTATATCTGGCAGTTTTCAAGCGATTGGCCTGGTAATAGAGCATCAGATGAGTGCCTTAGTTCTCCTCCACATGATCTGTCATCCTTCAGCAGCCTAACTCCAGCTCAGTCACATGGTGCACTCAGTATTCTAAGCACAGCATTGAGGCTTTTTGAGGCTTAGAATTGGAGCTCTTTCAATGTTACTCCTGTTGTATTTCTACGACCAAAACAAGACACAATGCCAGCCCAGATACAAGGGGTGGGAAATAGATTCCACCTCTTGATGGGAAAAGCTGCAAAGAATTGGTAGCCATTTACAATTTTCCACAGAAATATGTGTTTTGGATATGAATCAGATCCTTGCATTGGTGGCAAATTATCACATTAGCAACTCCCTATGAAATTTGAACTTATGACATAAAATACATCCTCCAGGTTAATTAGAGAATTTTTAGAACATTTTTTCCAATAATTTGTGTACTTATATTTTAAAAATATGTTGGTAACCATAGTGATGACGATTTTATTGCTCATATATTTAAGTCATTGTTTTGGGCTAACGGTGTAATAAGTATTTTATATTTATCACTGTATTTAGTTCTTGCAAAAATCTTATAATGATAAATGCCATTTTGGTAAATTGTATATATCTTACATGATTAATATTATATAATTTGTTATAACACAGAGAACAGATCTGGCGTCAAATATATTTTCTCATCTCCACTTTGGGCATTTTGTTGTACATGACAAAATTTGGATTTACTCATTTCTTCTAGCTTCAGAATTTTTTAAATTGGTAAATACTGATTATGGAATCAGAACTGAGTTAGAGAAGATCACTAGAAAATTTCTTAAATGTTAGACAGTTTCTAAAATCAAAATTAACTTGGTGACTAGTCTTAGTTTTAAAATGCAAAGAGATTGATGCTGACTATAAAACAAAAAATGGTTGCTTTTGAGACCTCTCTTTTAAACCTCTTTTCTCTTAGTTAAACCAATATAGTAAATGGGAAAGCTTTATGGAAATGTTATAACCCATCCCAAAATAACATGTAATTGTGACAAATATGTAATTGTGTATATAATTTTAAAAATATGTAAACACATACAGAAGTACACCAGATAACTATTATATTCTCTTATTTTCTATTTTCAGAAAAGAAAACTATCTTTAGCAATTTAAATGCTTTACATTTATCTTATATATACATATACATATATAATACATATGTGTATAAATTATTCATTTATATTATACTGTCACATAATTGTATTAATTGTAAATAGCCAATATGGGCTATTAAGTTCAACGAACTGTCCCTCTGTATGTGTACAAATATATATGTACACATAAATGTATATGTACATATATTGTATATGTATATATTGTATACAAATACATATAATTATAAATTTACAGTTCTAAAATCTCTCTATGTATGTATATGTACATGTACCTACAATTTTCCTTTCCAACATGATTTATTGCTACACACACCATCTCAATGTTGAGAGAAATCCTGAAATTCCTCTAGTCCAACCACCATACAAGAATATCTTCACTTAACTATACTTCTTAAGAATTATAACAACATATCTGCAACTATTAGTAGAATAAATAATTTCAGGTTTACTTTTCTGACAAAACATATTTCAAATGTAAATTAAAAATATTTGCTTTATACAGTACTCTCTGTATTTTTTCTTTTCAGAAATGCAGTCCAGAGAAAAGTGCCTCATTTTTCAGTAAAGTGACATATTCCTGGTTTACCAGGTAGGAATTTTACTAATATGTTTGTAGCATTCCACACTGAAAAAGATCCCAAGGGAAATGACATCTGAATTTTCTTTAATCTCAATGTGAATTGTTGTACAAAGTTGTCTCATATTACTTATTACACAGAAATCATAGGTAAAAACATACTAAACAGTTCCACAGATAACAGTACTAATATTCCTCCAATATGTCTGTCCCTTTATAGAGTTTTCATCTCATTAGCACTAGGGAAGGACAGAAAAATGAACTTCTTTTTTAGCATCGAGTGTATGCTATCCACTTTGTGTTTATTATTTCATTAAATTCTCCCCGAAGTGCTATGAGAAAGGCATTTGCATGAGAAAAATTTAGGCTCAGGAAAGGAAAGCATCTGTCCATTGATACTCATGTAGGAGTAAGTATGTGTTTTAAACCAATTTCTGATGAGTTCATGTTTCATGCTTTATTTTTGCTATGTCGTTCTACTTTTTATTAGAAATGCTCTCTTATATACTCATATATGCTACTATTAAAACACACACACACACAGCCCTAATCATTTTATAAGACATGTATTATGGGTTTCCTTATAGAATAATTCATCCATAATGTATGATGAGGGTTCAGAATTTCTTCGGGAGATACCATTTTGAACTTTGATTTTAACACATAAATTAAATCGTATTGAATGGAAAGAGTTGATGTTTTCTTATTTTATAAATTCAGAAGCTTTCTTTAGAAATGTATTTCTTTTCCCCCATAACAGAAAGTCCATAATAATATGAAGTTAAATTTGTCTTTCTAGCTTTATGCCCGTTGCTTTACAGTTCACGGAAACAAAATTGCTCAGTTTTATCTACAGATACGTTCCCACAGGTGGATTAATCTTTTAAAAAATGATTGGGTACTAGATGCCCCAAACTCTGCTAGTCTTTAAAATGGCAGAGATAAATGACTTAGTTTCTGTCTTCTAGGAA